>NC_057810.1:150534906-150834906 GCF_018294505.1 Triticum aestivum
GTAGTCCCCCGTGTCAGTGAAGAGGCAAGCCGAAGCGCGTTCCGTTTGCGTGGGCCGTGTGTAGGACCGAACGTGTGTGGGGTGCAATGCGACCACGATAGGAGTGTTGTGAGTGTACCACCTTTTTTAATTTTAAACTAGGTGCTTCGCCCCCTCAAAAAAAATTGTTGCTTCGCGCGATCCATCGATACTACTACTAGTAATCCGGTAATCCTGACTAAAACGGCACGGCCGGGTCTTTTCCCACGCGATATGCTGGGAGGTTGGCTTAGTTGGGTTTTTTAGGACGAGTAATGCTACACCTACGTAATCCCAGTTACGTAATTAACGTAATGTGAAACGTGTGAGCTGTTGATTGTAGATTGGGGGGAGGGAGGGTCCCACCACCATGAAAATCAGGTGAGGAGAGAGAGAGGCAATTTATGTTAACCCTTTCGTAGGTTCCCATAGATGTAGAAAGATGTGAAATGCGTGAATGTGTAGTGGACATACTATTGGAGTGCCTAAGATAATTTGTGTATGTATAGACCCTATGTGTTTATTTTACTTCGCATGTTAGATTTGTCTCGGTTCAATAAAAAGCAGAGTTGGTGATGATGGTGTGGCAGTCATCCTGCAATATAGGCCGTCTGATCTATATCTAACGGATAGGAAGGAAACTATGACAATTTACCAACACTCCTCTCCACATTTGCAGATAAGGCTTTCCCTCGTTCATCCTTTTCTCCCACAAGATCTTGATCTTCCGTGCAACGCACGGGCATCTTGCTTGTACTCCTACAATATGTATATTATTGTGAAAGTTCATATACACCGGCCGAGATTAATGCAAACACGGCAGATTTTCATTAGATTTCAAACTTTTATAGGACAGAAAAATAAAATAAACCCGACCCTAAACCTATTCTATGGCGGCGAAAGACGTCCTCCATCTGCGATCTCTAGGTACAGGGGCGGGGTTCTAGACCCGTGAAGTGAAGCTGCGGTCTCCGGCGAGGAAGAGTAGAACACGGGATACGGACCGGCCAGTTGGCACACCATGCCCTGCCGCCTCCCATGCCCTACTCGTCCTCGGAGGATTCCCCCACCTCGGCGGTGCTGGATGTTGGACGGCGGAATGTAGGACGCGTGGCTGACGGTGGTCCCGTTGTCAGCCGCCAGCGTGGCCACCGCTTGTGCGGTTGCGTCCGTGTCCGGCTACGCCGCTATTGCGTCGCAAGAGGTGACTTGAGTGAGGGCGGGTACCTCGAGGTCCATCACCGAAGACAAGCTCTCCCATAGAGCATTCGCATTTGCGGTCATGGCGGATGTGGTGCCAGGTAGGAGGACGATGCGCTATGGTGTGGAGGTTAGCTGGGCGTTGCCGCTTTAAGTAGCGCATTCCGGTGAGGCCAAGCGTCCGGGTGCGTCATTAAGTCGCCAGAGTTGGTTCCTCGGGCACTGAGCCTCTTAACGACGACATATGAACGGACGGCATGAATGCGGGCAGTTGGCGCCGGCTGGGAACGCACCGTGCAATGGCGCGAGGGACGAGGATTTTGGTGTTCCAGGGTAGTCAGCTGCGGTCGTGGCAACATTGGAGATGCCCTTTGCTCACATGTGATCCCCACATGTCATTGAAAAATCAAGACAACCCGGCATGGTCTCAGGTCCAGAAGCTGCAGTTGGCCACGCTACACCACTCCACGGACACGTCGTGGCGCCCTGTGCATCCTCGACGAGCCGGGTGTTGGGGTCTGTTTGGATTGTGGCAAAAGAGCACCTTACCAAAATTTTGGTCATGACCCAAAGATTGGTCTTTGTTTGGATGGTTGCCATTTTTTTGGCATGCCAATGAACTCTAGCCAACTCTAGTTCATTTTTCTTGCCAATGTCGGCCAAATTATGGGCAACCAATACCTCAACCAAAATTTTGGTCATGACCCAAAGATTGGTCTTTGTTTGGATGGTTGCCATTTCTTTGGCATGCCAATGAAGTCTAGCCAACTCTAGTTCATTTTTCTTGCCAATGTCGGCCAAATCATGGGCAACCAATACCGTACCTCAACCAAAATTTTGGCTACCCAATGCTTTGATGGGGCAACCTTGGGCACAAACCAAACGCCACCCTCGGCACACTAAAATCGACCATGTCTAGCGACGATATGAGTGTGTCGCTCACCGCGGTCGCCGTGTCCAGAGGCGGTGCTGGAGCTGCGCCCCGTTGTTGGCCCCAATGATGCACATGAACGGTTGTCGGTGGCGAGGAGGTCGTGGGCTAGCTCCTCCATTGGACTAGTCTGCGCTACATCGTCCCGACGGGTGTGCCCCACATGTCGGTTTCCTTGTTTTCCCGGCCATATTCGAGCTTAAGTGCTCCGCATTGCGCATTAGGCCTTTCACTATGTAGGACAAGCGAGACAACTTGTTTTTTATTTGAGCCGTTCAAGTATAATCATGTGGCGTTTGCTTATTTGTCATTCCTCTCCAACCCTCTTCTCCATCGATCATGTCGCCCTCCTGTTGAGTCCATCCTCCCACATGCCTCATTCGAACATGCCACCGAGTATCATTCGCATGTACCCACCCTAGTCCTCTTTCAATAGATCTCCGGACCTCGAGATGAAATCGAGAGGGAACGAGTGGGGGCACATGATACCTAAGGCGGATTCAAAATTTTGAACCGGTGATCATAGCATCCGCAAATCATATATAAAGGGTATTCAATGTTCGTTTCATTTTTGAACGTAAAATATACTCCCTCATATCCTTTCTAGTTTACATATAAGTTTTATGTGTAGTCAAAGTATCTCTACTTTGATCAAAAAGGTATCAACATTCAACAACGCCCAATCAATATTGTTAGATTCGTACGTACTCCTAGATTTGTACTCGAGGTGGTTTCCAATTTGACTATTGACAAGATAATAGTACATGAGATGTATAATGTGAAAATTATATCATTAGAAACTCCTTTCACATACGAATTTGACCATAGGCTTTGTGTAAGTTGCATGTCATATATTATTACTCTAACATTTGGTCAAAGTAGTATAGTGGAAGTGGATCCTCTAACGTAGGTATCCCTGCCTTACCCTCCCTTTCGTCACTTACTGGCGGACAGCAAGCTTGCTAGGCCCCGCATGTCAGTTACTCAATGGGTTCGGCCACGTTAGGGGATCCTCATCCGTAGTATACCCCCTCTGTTTTTATTTACACCGCATAAAATGGAGGGTTTGGTGGTATAATAAATGACGTGGGCGGGGGAGGGGGAGGGACGTCGGTTTGCTCTCAACTGCGGTCCCACAAGACGAAGCGCATTCCATTCGGTGAGCGACGTGGAGGGTCCAGCGTGCCGGGCTGCAACACGAATGCGACAAGAGCGATGTACAGTCAAAACCGATTGACTAGTCGTCACCGGAACCACTATTCACACCAGAACCTTCGTTGCTCGGCCTATGCCAGCCACTGCCCTAAAACCACACCAAATCTCCAGCCCATTCCCCCACCTTTCGATCCCCTAGCCCGCATCAAGCGTCCCCTAGTTCACCAGAAAGCCATGGTGCGCCGCAAGATCACTTACTACAAGATGCCGACGCCGAAGCGCCGCGCTGAAATCGCGGCGGCGGTCGGCGCCACAGACTTCCGTTCCCAAGCTCGCATTGCGGCGGGCCTATCCCCGAGTTCTCTAGAGCCAAGCTACGAGGAGGAGGAAGCCGATCCAATGTTCATGGCGGAGGTCGCGGCGCAGAAGGCCCCCGATGGGTATGAGACGATGGACGTCAACTTCGTGCCGGCATCCGAGTCCCCCATGGTGCAGGTGGACCAGCGGTTCAACATGGCGATACTAAAGGAGGACCGGGAGGCAGAGGGTCAACTCGACACGGAGCGCACGCATGACAGAAAATGGGCTTTTCGTCCTAGGTGGGCCAAAGACGCAGCTGCATGACATTCTTTGGGCCGTCCATGACAGAAAAAACCATGGTAGAAGCGAGGGCGAGGAAAATTTCGGGGAGTTCCCGGTTACGGTGGGAGGTCGGGGGCCGAGCGATGCGTGTTTCTCTCGTACACGTACGCGCGTGTGTGCGAGGCATTGGCTCTAACTAAATCCAAGCGAGGCGTTGGGCTCTAACTGAACCCGAGCGATTGCACTGCAGGCTACGCGTTACTGAACCTGAGCGATCGATCGATGGCTGTTAACTGAACCCGATCGAGCGATTCCTTCGCAACTGCTGCTAACTGAAGCCGATCGATTGGATGAACAGTGAGTGTTGCGGGGGGGGGGGGGGTTGGATGAACAGTGAGCGGTGGCATTTCCTCTGGATGAACAGGACCCCGTGGTGTGGAGGGCTGGATGAACAGTAGACGATGGAGGGGTGGATGAACAGGAGCCCATGGTGTGGAGGGCTGGATGAACAGTAGATGATGGAGGGGTGCCCGTGGAGGGGTGGATGAACAGGACCCGTGGTGTGGAGGGCTGGATGAACAGTAGACGGTGGAGGGGTGCCCGTGGAGGGGTGGTTGAACAGTAGCCGGTGGAGTAGCGCACGGTGGAGGCTGGATGAACAGGAGCCCGTGGAGGCTGGAGGAGGTCGACGGTAGCCCGTGGAGGCTGGAGGAGGTCGACGGTGGAGATGAACAGTATCCCGAGTCCCGTTTTGCGGTACGCCACACCCCTCCCGATGAACAGGACCCTCGTTTCGACCGTAGTGCTTCAACACAAGTCCGTTTCGTCTGTTTTGCGGTACGCCACACCCCTCCCGATCAACAGGACCCCCGATTCGACAGTAGGAGGTCCGTTTCGTCCGTTTCGCGGTACGCCACACACCTCCCGATCAACAGGACCCCCCGTTTCGACTGTAGGAGGTCCGTTTCCTCCATTTTGCGGTATGCCACACCCCTCCCGATGAAAAGGATCCCGTTTCGAACGTGGCCGGTCGAACACAAGGCCGTTTCCTCCGTTCTACGGTACGCCATGCCTCGTTTCCATCGCCTGTCCCGTCCAAGCCCTCCCGATGAACACGACCACGCATTCCGTTCCGACCCAGCCGCTTGGGTCCCATGCGTTCCATTGCCTCCCGATGAACACGAGGCATTCCGTTGCCTCCCCGTGAACTCGACGCATTCCATTGCCTCCCCATGAACACGACGACGATGTTGTTTCTTCGTTCTGGCTCAGCCATGTACACGAGCCCTCGCCGTACGTATGCGCGAGTAGGCGTTCGAGACCCCGCCCGTATGTACACATACGTGGCCGTATTTTCTTTCTTGCACCCTGGCTGTTGTACGTACATGTACATGCTACGTGCGCGCCTCTACTACGACACGTGTGCTCCTCTACATCCACCAGTATATATGTACGTACACGTTCACGACCAGAATGACAACGCTACGTACGCTTCGACCAGCTGGGTCCCGACTGTCAAGCACTTCCTTGCATGCGAAGATGTAGCTGGTGGGTCCAAGTAGTCAAGGGGCGAATTGTTTTTTTTTTGCCCTGACGCACTTCCTTGCGTGCGAAGATGTAGCCGGTGGGTCCCAGTAGTCAGGGGGGAGAATCGTTTTTTTGCCCGGATGCACTTCCTTGCGTGCGAAGGTGTAGCTGGTGGGTCCTAGCAGTCAGGGGGCCGAATCGTTTTTTTTGCCAGGACGCACTTCCTTGTGTGCAAAGATGAAGCTGGTGGGTCCCAGCAGTCAGGGGGAAACGTTTTTTCCATGAAATATAGTGGCTTGTCCGGTGGGTCCAGCTGTCAGGTGGAGGAATCATTATTTTCCGCGTAATAAGGAGGCACTTCCTTACTACGGCTGTGGACCCAGGTGTCAGCCTCTCCACGTACAGTCCATGTCCGATGGAAGTTGTTCCTTGTCCACGTTGACCAGGCCGCACCGAGAGCACCACGGCGGTGGACGACGGCGAGGCCTAGGAAGGGGACGACACGGAGCTGGGGAAGACGCGGCAGTGGAAGCCCGCGCGGAGAGGAGTATAAGGGTTCACTGGTTTGGCTGCGGTGTGAGGCTGCCATCGCCGCAGGGCCTGGCTAGCGGTGGGAATAGTAGGGGGCGGTGAGGCCTCCGAGGTAGCACAACCGGCCACGGGAGGCAGGAGCATGCGGCACGACCGGCGCTGCTTTGGGTTGCTGGATCAAGAAGATCAGAGGTTGAAGAAGCACTACGGCCGTTGGTTGGACATCGTACGGTCACTAGAGCTAGAATCGTTCATATTGACTAAGTTGACAAAGCCCTCCGTCCCCGTCAACTTAGTTGGCCCACAAGTCATCCTCCCACTATGGTGGGTCCCAGCTAGCAGGGGGTATTCATTTTTTTGTGTGTAATAAGGAGGCACTTCCTTGCGTGCGAAGATATAGCTGGTGGGTCCGACATATCAGCGGGGGGGGGGGGGGGGGCGTTTTTTTCGCGAAATACAGAGGCCCTTCCGGTGGGTCCCAGCTGTCAGGTGGAGGAATCATTATTTTGCGCGTACAGTCCATGGCCGATGGATGTCGTTCATTGACCACGTTGACCAGGCCGCGCCGAGAGCACCACGGTGGTGGACGACGGTGAGGCCTAGGAAGGGAACGCCACGGAGCCGGGGAAGACTCGGCAATGGTTGCCCATGCGGTGGGGAGTACGAGGGTTTACTGGTCTGGCTGCCGTCACCGGAAAATAGCAGGAGGTGTGGGTGAGTAGAGGAATGGCCTGGCCAGCAATGAAGTAGGGTGGGGCGGTGCGGCCTGTGCGGCAACACAGCCGGCCACGGGAGGCGGGAGCAAGCAGTCCCACTGGAGGTGGTTTGGGCGGCTGGAGCAAGAAGATCAGATATTGAAGAAGCAGAATGGCCGTTGGATTAACATCCAACGGTCACTGCTGCTAGAATCGTTTGTGGACTAAGTTGACAAAGCCAAAGTACATGTCAACCTAGTAGACCCACAAGTCAGCCTCCAAATCTGTCCCAAACAGCATACAACCCGAAATTTCTAGCCAGATTCAAATTAATTTTAAATCTAAATATACCTTAATTTAAAGTCAATGAAATTTTACCCGCACGAAAACAATGAAATTTAAAATATCAAAATCCGAAAGAAAACAGTATTTTGGAACTAGTTGCCTGTTTGCTATTTTTTTTCATTTTACAGCCCATTTATTATTACTTATAGCCCATTTCTTATTCCTTATAGCCCATTTTATGGGCAAAATGTATCCCTCCTCGTCTTGAAAGATTTCCGGCCCAGCACGGCGTAGAAAAGCAAGTAGGCCTATGTTGGTTATTCTGCAAAAAAGAAAATAGCTGGCTAGCCATTTTTCAGAAAGGAAAAAAACAAACTAGGCTGGTCATGTGCTAAACATATGAAATAAAAGCCTAGGCTAGACGGGCCACGGGTCCTGCACAACCCAGTTGATACCCTTCTCCGCCCCGAAAAAACAAAATTACTGCGCACACTGCTGGGTCCCTACTGTCATCCTCACCATGTACAGTCATCTCCTTATTCCTCTTGGTTGTTGACCATGTTGATAACACCGGAAGGCGGCGCCGCGGCGAGCGAACCAAGGCGGAGGACGATGGTGAGGCCTCGGACATGAACGAACAAGAGCCGGGGAAGATCACAGCCAGCTGTGGGAGGCGGGAGCAGGCGGTCCCACCGGCGCTGGTTTGGCTTTGGTGGCTCGAGGAAGAAGAGACTGAAGAAACGCGACAGACGTTGAATGTCAATCCAACGGTCAAGGTTGGCACAATCGTTTTTTGACTAAGCGGACGCCAAGTAGCATACTTTTTTATATATAGGAAGAAAACTACGAGGAAAATGTGTTCGTCTGTCGTCCTCCTCACTGGGAACGTTCGCCACATAAGTGACTAGCACCCTTGGTTTTCAACCGAGAGGTCTTGGGTTCGAGTCTGAGGAACTCTCAATTTTGTCCTCCTTCCTTCCTCGCAAAAAAGGGAAAGAAAATCAAAGACTTGGGAAGGCGTACAGAACAAGCTAGTGTACCAGTAAAGAGACGTTGTCGAGTTTTAGAAAATAGAAAGACGTGCTCCTGTAGCTGGTTCGAATCCAAACCTAGACTATGACTATATTCTATATATGGTGCTATGCTACTCTGCAAGTAATGAAACTGACATATCCAACGTTCGCTTCTCCTCTTCTCTACTTACTCTGCCTAGCATCAAAAGCTCTGGCCGCAGCAACCATGTCCGCTGGCTGCTCGTCCACCTGCTCTTCAGCAGGCAACTACCAGATATGCGCCAAGTCGCCACCCGTACCATCGCCTGTGGATCTCATCACACCCCTGCCGGCATGCGCACCGCAGCCGATTGCTCATCGCAACCCGTTGCCGTTGGTGTGGTGCCACTGCTGCAAATCCACAGAGTCATCCGACGCGTCTCAACCACAATCCGCAACCCTGGCCGAGTCTTCTACAAATGCCCGAATCATGGGTTAATAATATGTTTAAGTGTTGTTCTGCTACTTTCAGTTGCTGATTTTTTTAATAGTTTGGTTGATGATCTTCCAATTTGATTCATGCAGAAAAGGGAAGATTCGTGTGATTTGTATTTCTGGGAAGTTGCTGATGTGGGAGAATGCAACTACGCTGATTATTTGGTTAGCCAAGGAATCCCAATACCAGCAGGTTGGGGTGTTGGACAAATAACTGAAGGAACGGCAGAAGAGGAAGATGCAGAGCAGAAGGTTAAAGATGCAGTTCCTCTGATCATGGCCAAGCAACAACTGCTGAACGGCCTTGACAGCAATGAGGAGATGAAAGAGCTTGTAAAGATAATGGGCAAAATCGATGTGCTCTGTAGGATGATTGTCTCTTTATTTGCAGTGTATGTAGCACTCGTGATGTATTTAGTGGCTATGACATGAGCACTTTGCTGAAATTAGTAATGAATTAAACATGTGTAGCAGGCTCGGCGTAGTGTTGTGAACATCTAATGATTCCTATTAACAAAAATCAGGGGGTATCCCCTTTTGCTCATATAAATAAATAAATAGCAGAGGCCCTATCAGGTCAGCTTCGTTCTCATTCGAAGACGTCGAGCAAATTGCAGTCCAATAGCAAAACTAGGTCATCAAATTCAAGTTTCATTGCCAAATCTAAGTACAACTACACAACAATGTCATCATGTTTTAGTTTTCATACAATCACCAAACACAAATCAGCATACATAACAAGTGATGTTCTCACAGCAAAATACTAAACAACATGTTCATCAGGTTTCAGTTGTCATAGCAAACACAATTTCACATAGTATATAAAAAACGTCTTCTGACAGGCAAATACGACAAAAGCAATGTAATCATCATCCGTAGCAGCAGCGTCAACATCTTCGCCATGTGTATCAGTCTGAATCGTAATTCCCCATGATGTCATCTTCTTCTTCGTCCTCAACGTCCTCGAACGTTGGCTTCTTCTTGATCAACTCTTGTATGCCCACAGCACGACAGGCAATCTTTTCGCCGGCGTCATTGACATGATGGTTCTCAAAGATATTAGGAACATCTGTGTTATCTTGTACATCGGGAGCAGTGTAAGCATCGTCTTGTTGTGCAACTTCATTAAACGAATTCCTCTGCTCAAACCTTTGCAATACTCTCCAATCATCGCTACGAGCAAATGTGTCTTCCAAGAAAAATATCTGTGTTGCTTGATTTGCCAAAATAAAAGGCTCATTGGTCTGTACGCCGCCTTGACATTGATGGATTTGAAATAATCATCAGCTCTGGGTTTTGTGATCCTGGAAAACAGGTTATACCAACGACAACACAACAGAACCACACACCGATGATCCTCGAAACTGGATATATACTGCAACTGAAAAATATCTGCTATATTAGCATACATTTCGGTTGTCTCTTTGTCATACGTATCCGTGCTCATGATGGCACTGTTTTGTGTCTTCCTGCCTTCGTCTCGTGCATGGGTGTTGTAGCCTACATCTCCAACAACGCAAGATTCATAATGTCTTATCCGAGTATCAGGACCCATTGCTAGTGAGTAAAGGGCATCATCAACTGCCTACCCATCCTCCCGCATCTTCTTAACCCATGGTTAGAAAATAGACAAGCTGATCATCTTATATACTCAATATATTAAAAAACTGACAGGGCACTTCAAAAGCTTACATGGTTCTTGAACCATTTCGCAAATCCTTCCATAACCAGTTTGTCAATATTTCTTGGATTTTGCGGCAGTAACTCCTCTTTGTAGATGCTGCACACCATAGTGATCACGTCAAACATCTAAATATATAAGAATGTGCTGGAAGTTTAGTAGATTATGATGTATAAGCTGCGGTACTGCACTTACTTGATATAAGGTAGTATCTCGGGACAGTTATTCAACACATACCAAACCATTTTGTCCAAATCTTTAGGTTTGTCCTCTTGTCGACTCTTCCCTGTAACTCGAACAGAATAATCAAAAACATTGAGCCCGAGATTGTCTTGACCCACCCCTTTGCTAAGCTGATCAGCTGTTTCAATGTATTTTGAGCAGAATGTCAACGCTTCTGTAGCAATGTAGGCCTCTACAATGGAACCCTTGGGTCTAGCTCTGTTCCTAACATAGCCTTTGAAAGTGCCTAGCCGCCTTTCAATAGGGTACATCCAGCCATACTATACTGGACCTCTAAGTAGTGCCTCATCAGGTAGATGAACAGCCAAATACACCATCACATCAAAGAAGGCTCGAGGATATATCTTCTCAAGGTCGCATAGGATAGTTGGTATCTTGTCTCTAAGACGCTCCAAAGCATCTATCCTGATATTTCTACTGCAGAGTTCCCTGAAGAATTGTTCCAACTCTGCAACTGCTCTGTATAAGTCAGGGCTGCCCAATACTCTAAGGATAACAGGTAAAACCCTTCGAAGTAGGACGTGGCAGTCATGAGTTTTCAACCCTTGTACCTTGTTTCCATCTGCACTGACTCTCCTTTCAGGGTTGGAAGCAAATCCATGTGGGAATCTCACACATGACAAGACCTCGCAAAATTCTTTTCTTTTTACCTTATCCAAGACGTACACAGCTGGTGCCATATCCCTTGGTTTATGTTCATCTTGCACCTGCAAATCCTTTCTGATACCCAGGTGTGTCAAATCAATCCTAGATTTTAAGGTATCTTTCATCTTGCCTTCAATGTTAAGAAGTGTGCCGATAATGCTATCACATATATTTTTCTCGATGTGCATCACATCAAGATTATGCTGGAGATCCAAATCTTTCCAATAATCCAAGTCCCACAAAGTGGACCTACGGGTAAACAATAATCTCTCTTCTACCGTGCCACGCTTCCTTTTCCCGCATCCATTACCAGGATAGTTTCCTGGTGTAATATGCCTGACCTTCTCTAATTCCACCTGCAACTCATCGGCGGTGAGCCTCTTTGGCGCATCACGGTTTTCATGCTTTGCATTGAACACATGTCTTCGGTATTTTCTAGGATGCGGCTTGTCCTTGGCAAGGAAACGTCGGTGTCCAATGTAACAGATCTTGCTAAGTATTGCGTATGACAGCGGATTCCTGTCACAGCGAACACATGCATTGTAACCATGTTTCGTTCGCCCTGACATAGTGCTCAAAGCCGGATAATCATGGATGCACCAAATTACAACAGCACACAGAAAGAAATCAGCTGGTGGGCTGCTATATAGGTCTCGAGTGAGAACATCCTTCCATAGCTGTTGAAGTTCCTCCACAAGAGGCTCCATGAACAAATCAAAATCCTTTCCAGGACTTTTTGGACCTGGGATGAACAAGGCCATCATGTAGTTTGATTCTTTGGTGCAGATATTTGGAGTCATGTTGTAAGGGATAACAAGCACTGGCCACATGCTATATGTGGCGCTCTGGTGGCCAAATGGGTTAAATCCATCTGAAGCTAAGCCAAGTCTAATGTTTCTCGGGTCAGCATCAAACTCTTTGTGTTTATCATTGAAGCTTTTCCACTCACTACCATGAGATGGATGGCTCATTACATTCTGATCTCTGTACTCCTAGTTCCTAGAATGCCACAGTACATCCTCTCTTGTTTCAGCATCATGAAACAACCTCTACAATCTTGGTGTAATTGGAAAATGTCTAAGAACATTATGAGGAATCCTCTTCACAGCATCGCCATCTTTCCATCTTGATGATTTGCATTTTGGGCATTCACTTAAGTTGGTATAATCCTTCCGGAAAAGAACACAATTATTCTTACAAACATGGATCATATCATATCCAATTCCAACTGCATGAAGGAAATTCTTCATTTTACTGTAGGTGTGTGGCAGCTCAGACGCATCTAGGAAAGATTTGCGGAAAGCAGCCAACCTCGCATCGAATGATTTGTTGGTCATCCGCTCAGATGTCTTCACCTGAAGAAAGGTGACCATAGCTGAGAATACTGACAGCTTATTTCCTGGGGTGACAGCAACGTTGCATTGTTCCAACATGCGGGCCCACCATTTTTCTTCTGCAGGTGAAAGTTCACGGAATGCACGAGCATTTTGTAGCATTGTTTCAATGTTGGTCAAACTCACTGGCTCTGCCACCACCACCTCCTCCTCCTCTTCCACCTGAGCATTAGGCAGTTCAAGATGGTGATCTGCTGCTTCCACGTAGTCAATAACATTGACGTTCACAGCTTCACCATGATGAACCCACCTAGTATATGTGACCAGCATCTCATACAAGTGTAGATGAGTTTGCACAGTTGACTGGGGTCTTGTAACTGAATTCATACAACTGCTACATGGGCAGAGCACATCTGATTTCGGACCACCGTACTCAGCTCTGATAAAGTTCATGAAGTTTTCAACCCCCTCGACATATGCAGCGGAGAATCTTCGAGCAGAAGTTATCCAAGTCCTGTCCATCTGTTAGACATACAAATTAGTTCTTCTACTAGATATTACAGGAAAAACAAATATGCTTTTTTATGAAGTCCAGAAAAAATACCTAGGTCGATGTCTAAAGCTATGGCGGCGCGGCGTGCGCCTCCACAAGAACATAGCCAGAGGTGGCGGCGCGGCTAGAGGACGGCAGTCTACGAGAGCGTACTGTGGGAGCGAGAGGATCGCCGAACCGCGGCGCCGACGTATCGGCGCGGCGGGGAGGGCGGCTTTGGCGGAGCGAATGGAGTGGAGGGGGACAGGGCGGGAGCGGGGTTTGGGGAATATTATTGGCTAGTTCCCCGAAGGGCGGTTGAATCGGATTTGGGGGAAATTTTTGGGTGTGTGTGGGGGGGGGGGGGATTTCACGCGGTGGGCGGGGGGAGTTTGGCGCATGGTCGGTTTCTCCAAGTGCAGTCCCACGTGTCAGTGAAGAGGCAAGCCGAAGCGCGTTCCGTTTGCGTGAGCCGTGTGCAGGACCGAACGTGTGTGGGGTGCAATGCGACCGCGACAGGAGTGTTGTGAGTGTACCGCCTTTTTTCCTTTTAAACTAGGTGCTTCGCCCCCTCAAAAAAAATTTGTTGCTTCGCATATCCATCGATACTACTACTAGTAATCTGGTAATCCCGACTAAAATGGCGTGGCCGGGTCTTTTCCCGCGCGATATGCTGGGAAGTTGGCTTAGTTGGGTTTTTTAGGACGAGTAATGCTACACCTACGTAATCCCAGTTACGTAATTAACGTAATGTGAAATGTGTGAGCTGTTGATTGTAGATTGGGGGGAGGGAGGGGCCCACCACCATGAAAATCAGGGGAGGAGAGAGAGAGGCAATTTACGTTAACCCTTTCGTAGGTTCCCGTAGATGTAGAAAGATGTGAAATGCGTGAATGTGTAGTGGACGTACTATTGGAGTGCCTAAGATAATTTGTGTATGTATAGACCCTATGTGTTTATTTTACATCGCATGTTAGATTTGTCTTGGTTCAATAAAAAGCAGAGTTGGTGATGATGGTGTGCCTGTCATCCTGCAATATAGGTCATCCGATCTATATCTAACGGATAGGAAGGAAACTATGACAATTTACCCGCACTCCTCTCCACATTTGCAGATAAGGATTTCCCTCGTTCATCCTTTTCTCCCACAAGATCTTGATCTTCAGTGCGACGCACGGGCATCTTGCTAGTACTCCTACAATATGTATATTATCGTGAAAGTTCATATACACCGGCCGAGATTAATGCAAACACGGCAGATTTTCATTACATTTCGAACTTTTATAGGACTGGAAATAAAAGAAACCTGACCCAAAACCTATTCTACGGCGGCGACCGACGTCCTCCATCTGCGATCTCTATGTACGGGGGCGGGGTTCAAGACCCGTGAATTGAAGGTGCGGTCTCCGGCGAGGAAGAGTAGAACACGTGATATGGACCTGCCAGTTGGCACACCATGCCCTGCCGCCTCCCATGCCATACTCATCCTCAGAGGATTCCCCGACCTCAGCGGTGCCAAACATTGGATGGTGGCAAGTAGGACGCGTGGCTGATAGTGCTCCCGTCGTCGGCCGCCAGCGTGGCCACCACTTGTGCGGTCGTGTCCGCGTCCGGCTACGCCACTATTGCATCGGGAGAGGCAACTTGACTGAGGGCGGCGACCTCGAGCTTCATCCCCGAAGACAAGCTCTCCCGCAGAGCATTCGCACTTGCGGTCATGGCGGATGTGGTGCCAGGTAGGAGGACGATGCGCTATGGCGTGGAGGTTAGCTGGGCGTTGCCGCTTTAAGTAGAGCATTTCGGTGAGGCCAAGCGTCTGGGTGCGTCATTAAGTCGCCAGAGTTGGCTCCTCGGGCACCGAGCCTCTTAACAATGACATACGAACGGACGACATGAATGCGGGCAGCTGGCGCCAGCTGGGAACGCGCCGCGCGACGGCGCGAGGGATGAGGGATTTGGTGTGCCAGGGTAGTCAGCTGCGGTCATGGCAACGTTGGAGATGCCCTTTGCTCACATGCGATCCCCGCATGTCATTGAAAAAGCAAGACGACCCGGCATGGTCTCATGTCCAGAGCATGCAGTTGGCCACGCTACACCTCTTCGCGGATACGTCGCGGCGCCCCATGCATCCTCGACGAGCAGGGTGTTGGGGTGTGTTTGGATTGTGGCCAAATTGCACCTTACCAAAATTTTGGTCATGACCCAAAGATTGGTCTTTGTTTGGATGGTTGCCATTCTTTTGGCATGCCAATGAACTCTAGCCAACTCTAGTTCATTTTTATTGCCAATGTCGGCCAAATTATGGGCAACCAATACCTCAACCAAAATTTTGGTCATGACCCAAAGATTGGTCTTTGTTTGGATGGTTGCCATTTATTTGGCATGCTAATGAACTCTAGCCAACTCTAGTTCATTTTTCTTGCCAATGTCGGCCAAATCATGGGCAACAAATACCGTACCTCAACCAAAATTTTGGCTACCCAATGCTTTGATGGGGCAACCTTGGGCACAAACCAAACGCCACCCTCGGCACACTGAAACCGACCGTGTCTAGCGACGATATGAGCGTGTCGCTCACCGCGGTCGCCGTGTCTAGAGGCGGTGCTGGAACTGCACCCCGTTGTTGGCCCCAACGACCCACATGAACGGTTGTCGGTGGCAAGGAGGTCATGGGCCAGCTCCTCAATTGGACTAGTCTGCACTACATCGTCCCGACGGGTGTGCCCCACATGTCGGTTTCCTTGTTTTCCCAGCCATATTTGAGCGTCAGTGCTCCGCGTTGCGCATTAGGCCTTTCACTATGTAGGCCAAGCGAGACAACTTGTTGTTTATTTGAGCCGTTCAAGTATAATCATGTGGCGTTTGCTTATTTCTCATTCCTCTCCAACCCTCTTCTCCGTCGATTATGTCACCCACCAGTCGAGTCCATCCTCCCGCATGCCTCATCCGAACATTCCGCCGAGTATCATTCGCATGTACCCACCCAAGTCCTCTTTTAATAGGTCTCTGGACCCCGTGATGAAATCGAGAGGGAACGAGTGGGGGTACATGATACCTAAGGCGGATTCAAAATTTTGAACCGGTGATCATAGCATCCGCAAATCATATATAAAGGGTATTCAATGTTCGTTTCGTTTTTGAACGTAAAATATACTCCCTCCCATCCTTTCTAGTTTACATATAAGTTTTATGTGTAGTCAAAGTATCTCTACTTTGATCAAAAAGGTATCAACATTCAACAACGCCCAATCAATATTGTTAGATTCGTACGTACTCCTAGATTTGTACTCGAGATGGTTTCCAATTTGACTATTGACAAGATTAATAGTACATGAGATGTATAATGTGAAAATTATATCATCGGAAACTCCTTTCACATACGAATTTGACTGTATGCTTTGTGTAAGTTGCATGTCATATATTATTACTCTAACATTTGGTCAAAGTTATCCTCAAAAAACGCATTAGACCATGTATGCTTTGTGTAAGTTGCATGTCATAGATTATTACTCTAACATTTGTGTAAGTTGCATGTCATATATTATTACTCTAACATTTGTGTAAGTTGCATGTCATATATTATTACTCTAACATTTGGTCAAAGTAGTATAGTGGAAGTGGATCCTCTGACGTAGGTATCCCTGCCTTACCCTCCCTTTCGGTCACTTACTGGCGGACCCCATGCTTGCTACGCCCCGCATGTCAGTTACTCAATGGGTTCGGCCACGTCAGGGGATCCTCATCCGTAGTACACTCCCTCTGTTTTTATTTACTCCGCATAAAACGGAGGGAGTGGTGGTATAATAAATGACGCGGGAGGGGAAGGGGGAGGGACATCGGTTTGCTCTCAACTGCGGTCCCACAAGACGAAGCGTGTTCCATTCGGTGAGCGACGTGGAGGGTCCAGCGAGCCGGGCTGCAACGCTAACGCGACAAGAGCGATGTACAGTCAAAACTAGTTAACCGGTCGTCACCGGAACCACTATTCACACCAGAACCTTCGCTGCTCGGCCTACGCCAGCCACTGCCCTAAAACCACACTAAATCTCCAGCCCATTCCCGCACCTTTCGATCCCCTAGCCCGCATCAAGCGTCCCCTAGTTCACCGAAAAGCCATGGTGCGCCGCAAGATCACTTACTACAGGATGCTGACGCCGGAGCGCCGCGCAGAAATCATGGCGGCGGCCGGCGCCACAGACTTCCATTCCCAAGCTCGCTTTGCGGCGGGCCAATCCCCGAGTTCTCTGGAGCCAAGCTATGAGGAGGAGGAAGCTGATCCAATGTTCATGGCGGAGGTCGTGGCACAAAAGGCCCCCGATGGGTATGAGACGATGGACGTCGACTTCGTGCCGGCGTCCGAGTCCCCCATGGTGCAGGCGGACCAGCGGTTCAACATGGCGATACTAAAGGAGGACCGGGAGGCAGAGGATCAACTTGACATGGAGCACGCGCATGCCGCTGCCATCGAGGCTCTCCTGCAGGCGAAACCGGATGTCGTGGATGTGAACCAGGCGGCGGAGGCTCAACTTGAGGCGGAGAGCGCGGATGTCACTGCCATCGAGGCCCTCCTGCAGGCGGAATCAGACGTCCTGGACTTGAACCGGGCGTCAGAGGCGCGACTCGATGCAGAGCGCGCGAATGCCGCTCTCATCGACGCCCTCCTGCAGGCGGAACCGGACGTCCTGGACTTGAACAGGGCGGTGGAGGCTCCACTCGACGCGCAGCGCGCGGATGCCGCTCTCATCGACGCCCTCCTGCAGGCGGAACCGGACGTCCTGGACTTGAACCGGGCGGCGGAGACTCGACTCGACGTGGAGCACGCGGATGCCGTTGCCATCGAGGCCCTCCTGCAGGCGGAACCGGACGTCCTCGACTTGAACCGGGCTGTGCTCTCGTCCGTGCAGAGCACCCGCACGCTCCGCTTGAACGAGTATCTGGAGGCCGAGGACAACAACGATGCAGAGACACACGTCGGCAGCGATGGCTCGTTCGCGCCGGCAGCCAAAGACGACGAGGCCGTCTCATTCCGCAAGAAGTGATAGTTTTTCTTTATGTTGTTGTTTTTATGGATCTTTTGCTGTGTAAAAACATATATTTGTTATGCAAGTCACCTGACTTGGGTCAGTCTCTCATTTCAGGTGGTTGGATGAATATCCTACGTCTCCTAACCCTTCTTTCCTTCTTCCTCACCTTTTCTTCTTCCCCAACAGACCACCGCACGGGCCATACGGATACTCCCCAACATGCGGTTGGATAAACAAACTCTATGAACGAAAATTATGTGTCAGTGATAGGATGGCTGAGTTTAGTTTGTTCACATGCGACAGCACGTGTCAGTGAGGGTGCGTTCCCTTGGTTCGGTTTGTAGCGTGCAGGAGCGACTGTGTGAGGGTGCGGTGCGACCACGGCGTGCAGGAGCGACCATGTGAGGGTGCGGTGCGACTGCGACAGCCATGCGCAAGTGTACCTCCTTCTCATTTTGAAAACTTTAGGCAAGCTAGGCAAAAATGTGTGGCGAAGTTTGGTAATGCAAGGCCTAGACCCAAACAGGATAAGTACGTACGTACTAGGAGTACTAGTGTTAAAAAATAAAGGCGGGGTTTTCCTTCGCGAGATTTAATCGATACAAATCCTCGTTTCATGTGTCAATTAATAGTTATTTTTTTCTCCAAAGACCAAAGAGCTAACCATCTCACTCCTCATCGCTTGATTAGTGCAGCACCATGCAAACCAACCTTCTCACTTCCGCATGCATGCAGGGGATATTAATGTCCTTGGTTGCTAACCCCATCAATTTTGCCTTGATTAGTGTTAGCGACCCTTTGCAAATTGTAATTTTGATATACTGGACTTGTGTACACAAAAGATGGAGGTAGTAACTATATTTGACTTCCTTCCCCATTGCGGTGATGTCGACGATATTTTTTTTTGTGGTTTGGCAAAGTGCGTTCGACGGAGAACACCATTGAGGGAGACCACGGTAAGTCGTTCGCAAGTGCCGCCTGCAAGCCGAGACAACCGCCTTATTTGCATCCAGGAAGTCCTTTACTAGTACTACTAGGAGTACTAGTGCGGTGAGATGGTTTCTCGAAGAAGACGATGGAGAAGTGGAGTCAACGAAGAGTGAAATGATGGTTGCTTCGTCCGTGCTTTTGTGATTTGACGCCTCACTGCTTTGTGATTTGTGATAGAAGGGACAGGGGAGTAGACTCTGTGCTCTATACTGTACTACATGCGTCCAAGCATGGGAGAAAGAGGAGAGACGTTGCATTTTTCTATTCCTTCAATCAATCAATCAGGGAGCTTCGGTTCCATCTTTTTGGCTTTGGCAACACCGTCCACAATGGTTCCCACGATGCCAAAAGCTATTTTCACATTTGGCTACACATTGTGGATGCCCTTAACCGTACCACTTGGTTTTGCTCCTGTGTGCTATCTATACAAATCTCAATTATATTGATCTAAAAAATTATAGAATCAAGATTAGTAAAAAGGAGGTGATTTTGCCGCGCGGATGGCGGGGGAGGTTTCTTACTTGAGCAATGCTACATCCACGTAATGGTTTACGTAAAGTTACGAACTGATGTGATGTGGGACTATTTGATTGGATTAAAGGAGAGGATTAGGCCCACCCCACCTGAAAATCAGGGGGGCATATATAGATTAGATGGAAAGTATACGTAGCAGCTACGTAGCCCTTTGTAAGTCTAGGATTAGGCTTCTTATTTTCAGAGGACGTTGTCCTGGCGGTTTGCTAACATGCGGTCCCACGTGTCAGTGCTTTACCAAGCCGATCCGCGTCCCACATGAGGCAGAACAACGGCAGAAGCAACACGTGGTTAAGTTGAAGAAGATGAGGGAGAAGCGGATTCAGCAACGAGTGAAATGATGGTTGCTTCGTCCCTCCAACTTCTTTTTTTAGCATTATTACTTCGTCCCTCCAACTTAACTGCGGGAAAGGTGCAACTTTGTGATTTGACGCCTCATTGCTCATTACTACGCCGGCGCCATGACTGGGGTGCTTCACCCCGGCTGCTCTGCACTGTATTCCGGTATGGCACGTGGACCCGGTAGCTTGATGTCCCACATGTCGGCGAAAGGGACTAGAAGATTTATGAAAGCGAGCGCTCCACTCTTACGACGGAGGAGTAGACGACACGACAGCCCAGTGAACTGTCACTTGTACTGTATAGTACTATAGTTTTGCTGTTTCGCACGATCCATCGATATAAACCAGATTAAATAGGAAAGGGCGGGATTTTTCCCGCACGGTAGATGATACTGGCCATACATTTCAAAGGCAATTTTAATGTATGCAAACTGAATAATTATAAGTAACAATATGATATCTAGTAAAACTAAAAACACATATGATTTATTGTGTTAGAGTGTAGTAGTTGTGCTGTATTGCATAGTTGTTAGATGTAACATGCGAGAACATGTAGAGATGTAGTTTTGGAGGGCCTACAGAGAGAAAATCGTAATACGGTCACCGAATGTCAGAATAAGCCGATTACAGTCACTATACGTTTTGTGGTGATTATACGTTCACTTGCTCACAGTTCAGCATCGGATTGCACTCTGTTGACCGGCCAAATAGTCTGCGTGGCGCCATGTTGACTAGTTAAATTGACCACGTTCCTAGTGGGTCCCACCTGTCAGTTCGCATAGGAAAAGGTCAGATAAACACAAATTTACGCAGACGCGACAAGGCGGGAATCACCTGGTTATGTATGTGTCTGCCAGGGCCTGATGTGTGCGCATGCACTTGTAGGTTGAGCACTTGAGCGTGAGAGTGTGTGTTGGTCGTGTGGTGTACTGGTGTGTGCATGCATGCGTGCGTGTGTGCGTGTGAGTGTTGCGTGCGTGCGTGGCTGCGTGTGTACATGTGAGTGTAGCGTGCGTGCGTGGGTGCATGTGTTTGTGTGAGTGTTGCGTGGATGCAGTTCGTGTGCATGCGTGTGTGTGTGTGTGTGTGTGTGTGTGTATAAAATCACCACACAAGCTCATGTGTGTTAAAACAGACGACTCAACATACCAATAGAAGGCCACCTTGTCCGCTGTGCCCGCGGTCATGACTTCGAACCACCGTCCAAATATTTTTTGTCGTTTGTCTTCATTCTTACTAGCAAGATGCCCGTGCGTTGCACGTAACATCAAGATGCATTTATATGACTTGTTTATCTTGTGAGAGAAAAGGATGAACGAGGGAAGGCCTTATTTGCAAATGTGGAGAGGTGTGTGGGTACCTTTTTGCAAAATTGCCATAGTTTCTTTCCTATCCGTCAGATATAAATCGGACGGCCTATATTACAGGATGGCAGGCACACCATCATCACCAACTCTGTTTTTTATAAGAGTGTATTTTATGTATTTTATAAGAGTGTAAATGTAGAGTAGATACAAGTCGACAGGTGGGCACGATGGTAGTGAGATAATGTGATGCAACACTAGAGGTGCCACGTGGAGCGTTTAACTGGTCAACTAGTCATGTCATGAGCAAATACAGAGTTGTACGTGAGCCCGTGACTGTATAATAACCACTAAACATAAATGGTGACCGTAATGAGTGGATTCTGAAGTCCAATATATGTATCATGCTTTCTCTTCAAATCCAATGATCGTCATTGCATATATCGCGAGAGAAATATGAAACATGCATGAATTTTCTAGGGGCTTACTTTTAGAGGACCTGGAGATAGTTTTGTGTGCTATGTGAAAGGGGCGTACAGGGGGGATGCGATGGAGAGAGATGCTCTTTGTTTCTCTTTATTATGACTAACTTTGTATATAGTATAAAAATATACTAATTCACAGTGCGGAATAAATATCATTGTGGGCACCATGCAATGCAAAATAGCGTTCGCACTCCTCCATATAACTTTGTAATGTTGTATATATGTAGAAACCCTAAAATAATTTTTTGGCCACACTTTATTCAAAAGGAATGTTGTACGCGAAATAAACGTGAAGAGACGGCTTTTTAGATCAATGGGGTACGTGATGTAACAAGTGTGAATGTGTAGTTGATGCATTTCACGGGGCCTAGAGAGGTATGTGTGTGTATTACATATTCAAGAGAGGCATGGATAGAGGGGCCGACGGGGGGGCGTGGGAGAGATAGCACGAGAAATGAGAGTGGTCTAGAGAGACAGAGAGACGAATATGATGTCATGACAAGAGGTTCCCTTCCCTTGAAAGTGTATACGCAAGGGGGGAGGGAATAGAGGCACCAGGAGAATTTTTTCTGTGTGTGTGGTGTTTGTGTTGGTATGTGTGGGTGTGAGAAGATAATGAGACGTGGGGTAGAGGGTGTGTCACCGCGTGAGGTCCAGTGGGTCGAGGTGAGGCCCTTCGTTCGGTTTCGTCCTGCGCCACATTGATCGGCCCGTGACATATTTAGGAAGACCCATGGATGACTAGTCGTACAAGACAAAGATACCAGAATTGTGAAGGACTCTGTGTCCACTGACAAAGCCGGCTAGGATTTGTAACCCTAGGTTCTCAGACTAAGGTAACCCTTTATCTCTGATATTACTATTCATCCAACCTAACTTTAAGGGGCATCCTACAGAATGCTCTGCTAGAATCATTCTCGTCGATAGGAAGAGAGGTGTGAGACAATGCATGAGAGACAGGCATAAAGATAATGTGCGTACATGAGACTCTTAGGCAGGTCCATGTATATAGAAACGGTCGATGAGGATTGTGCGTGTGTATGTTTGCAAGAGGAAGAGTGCTTGTGATAAAGGTTAGTGAAAATGATTATAAAGGGTTACGAGAGGGAGGGAGGGTTATATCTAGAGCATGTGTGCGAGAAAGACACCTCGGGAGAGAGTGTGTGAGACCACCGATGGAGAGTGAAACTACACGTAAAAGACTACTCTACACATTGATTAAAGATATAAACTGTATCCAAATATTAGGATGGGATCATGATATTTGCAATTAGTGTAAGGAGCGGTCATTGATCCATCAGACATCTAGATTCTATCGAATTTGAGCATGTCTCTGTTATTATTCGACACAATTGATCCACATAGTTAGTATTTTGAACTCCAGACATTGCATCGCTTTAGCAATGGAATATAAACGTGAGTATAGTTCATGTTGTGTGTGTAAAGCACATTATACATACGAAAGTTACACAATGGACATTATAAATAGCTACCTATGAACTAGCATACATTTGAATTCAACTTAAGGTGGTTTGAAAAAATCGAATTCAACATGAAGTCCATTCAATTATTTGAATTTGATATCATGGCATTTGTAAACCATACCTAAATTATGGGGGCACCAATCTTTGCTCTGATTTTGTACATAATAGCATATGTAGTCGTGTACAAAATAGATTCAAATTTAGCTTCTCCATTCCAAAATAATCGTAGTTACAGGATTTTCAAGTGTCAAAATTTCAAAAAGAAGCGGATAATTTAATGAGGTTTTCAAACATACAAGGTCAAATATAACGTTGTCTATTTAGGTCAATCCTCATAGTTCAAGAGTACTCTAAACGTGAATGCTTGTGTTTCAAAATTTCGAACAAAGCGCCGAAAGAGCCTCTACTCGCCCGAAACCGCGTGAGACCAATGTTTTTTTTTGAGGGTGCGTGAGACCAATGTTTGGTAGTACAAGGAAATTACTTTTCTAATAACTCCGACTCGTGAAACCTACCGGCCCGACGTCCAAAGGTCTAAACCGGGGTAGGTTTGTAGCTTCATCTAGACGCCACGCAACTGCCTCCGAAAAACATTCATACACAATGGCCGCCTAAGCACACATGCACGCGGCCGAAATCGCTCCCGCCCACTATTTGGGACACCCGGGATTACCATCCTACCCCCGACCCGTAGTAGGTCCAAAATTTAAGAGGGGGGCAAAGTTTGTACTTTCCCCAAATTTCAAACAAGCGCGTCCCATCTTCTGTTCAAAAAAGCCAAAAACAAGCGCGTCCCAGACTGAAACATGGTCCCTCCCCCACCTGTCTGATCCCCGATTCGTACTCCGTGGGCGCCAAAACTACCTCTCCACCAGTCATGAAACCCCGGCATCCTCCGTCCGCCACCCGTCCCACCCATCAACCGCCGCCCTCCTCCATCACGCCTGAGCCGATACCCCAACGTCGGCGTCCACCGCAACCTCAACCGCAACACCCTCCACGGCTAGTAGTTGAAGCCGAGGCCGAGCAGTCCGTACCCGAGCCAGTTCAACCATGCCGTCCTGCGCATCACCGCTGCCGCTCCAACTTCGCCGCCGTCCACCGCACCGGAGTTGTTCCTGCTATGCCGTCCTTCACTGCCTCGGATCTGCTTCCCCTCCGCCGATATACCGCCATGGCAACACAGTCAACAATTTGGCCATGGGTTTGTCCAAGGAACAACGGCTCTCCAAAACATCGGTTCCCCCGGAAAAAACAAGAAGATCGCTGCGACATATCGACACCACACTGGCAACCGATACGGTTACTCCTCTTCCCTTATTCTTGCAAATCTTACATGTCTGCTTGCACGGTATTCATCCCACAGAAGACACTAGTTGACCGCTTCTTCTTCGTACTAGATGTTCCTAGTAACTCGCGATGCACAAGGTTTCTCCTCATATACTATGTCACCTTAGCTAGAGGTCAGTCGCCCCCCTGAATTTCAATTTCTGGCCAGTTGATTCCCAATTAACGGAAGCATTCCCCAGCATAACAGGTGCTAGTACGCCTATTACGCCGGGGAAGCAGCGCCTTGGTGTTTATCTTAGGGGCGTGTGCAGCCTAGATCTACTGGTGCCCGATCTGGAGACTGGAGGTCGGCCGGGATTAAAGGGATGGCCTGGGGGCGCTGCCAAGCACGGCGGTGGTGTGAGGTCGAGGGGAGGGCGGGGTAGCGGAGGCAGGGGTCTGGGCCGGTGGTCGCTGGCGGTTCGAGAAAGATCGTCAACAGTGACTGGCGGGAGGTGATGAAGGCCATCTGCCCGTTCCTTATAGATCGGACGGTTCATTAAAAAAATCGACTAACCTATTTATTTTCAGTCGTCTGTTATCTTAGATATGACCACATGTGGTGGTGTGCTGGAGGAGTACCTACATTTCATGTGCTCATATATTACAAAATCATACAGAGTAGAATCTAATTTTGTTTGCCATGCAATGTTGTAGAGCTATCATATGTCTCCTATCATTTATTTTTCAGCCACCTGCTATCTGCTACTTTTACAGTGCACTAGTTCTGCACACACTTCACCCATACTCTCACTATTGTGTTTTTATGCAAGGGTATTTCAGAGCCTACCGAAAGAGAAGCAGCAAAGAAAAGAGAGAAGTCGCGCCAGCTTTCTTCGCGGGTATGCACGACATGTTACAGCGCTATAAAGGATGCAGTGTCAGTAGATGGAGACGGTAAATGTAGCTCTGGAGTTGATGACCTCGCTCGCAATGAACCACCATCCCAGGTGCTTGCTTTAACTTCGCGGTGTCATATGTGGTTGCATGTTCCATATGGTGTCTAGCTTGTATTCGAAAGGCTGAAGTCGGTCTGATAAGGAAAGATATTTTTTTACATGAACCACCATCCCGTGAGACAAATAGCTAGTCAGGGCATTGACTGAGCCAGTGACAAGCCCAGCAAAGATAGGCACCACCTGGAAGCCAACTAAAAAGATGTGATGGTGGCGAAGCAGCCCGCTTCCCACCAGGCTCTTAGGTCCTAGATGATCATGCTCACCACTCCAGCTGGATGTCTAGCTTGTATTGCTTCCAATTTGATTAAGCTTACACATTATACCTTTGAATATGACATGCCCTTCTGTTTTTGGTACATACTAGTACATCTGTGTATTAACCATGTTCTTACATCAAACTAATGTTCTTGTGTATCCCTCATCAATCACTTATGACGGGGCAGGCAGGCAAGGGGACTACTCCTCATTTAAAGAGTGCAGGGTCAGCCTCCCGACATGATTCTCAAGAAACAGAAATGCTAGCTGAAGATAGTGAACGTAGCTCTGTAGTTGATTACGACATTTCCCCTACACTAGCATCGCAGGTGCTTGCTCTAACTTGGCAGCATGATATGTGGTTGCATGTTGCATATGGTGTCTAGATTGTAATTCTTCCAATCTGGTTAAACTGCATGTGCTAGTCTGCTTAGCTTATACATTATACCTGTTAATGTGACATGCCTTCCTGTATTTAGTACATAGTACATCTGTCTATTAAGCATGTCCTTACATAAATCTATTGTTTTCTTGTATCCCGGATCAATCAATATGACGAGACACCTTTAGTATATGCAGTGCGATATTAGTTGCATCTTTAATATGATTTATAGCATGCGCTGCTTCTAATTTGTTGAAATTCCATTTATGATGGGACACTTTTAACTTGGCAGAGTCATATTGGTTGCATCTTTCATGTGGTGTCTAGCTTGCATTGCTTCTTATTTGCTAGAATGGTTTCTGCTTAGTTTACACAAACAGTTGTGAACATGCCATGCCGTCCTGTTTTTCGTACATATTCCATCCTGGTATCATGTGTTTGCCTGATATCAAAGTAGTGATTGTCAATATCATGCATGAATGAGTTCTGAAGAGAGAATTTCATTGCTTTTTCTTGTCGGTTTTACTTGACAATTCAAAATCAATAAAGCGGAAGGAAGTTAGCAAGGCAGCGGATAAAGGTGCTCCTTCCGAACGGAGGGCCTCTACAGTTTCTACTCCTCCACACCCCAAGATGATTTCCAAGACAACACATGCATAGACACTCAACAAAGCTGTGTTTATGATGAGCACGTCTCCCCTAGTGCAGCATCACCGGTGCTCCCTCTAACTTGGCACTGTTATATGTGGTTGCATGTTATGTGTGATGTCTAGCTTGTATTGCTTCTAATTTTGTTGAATTCCATCTGCTTACTTTACACATTATACTTGAATAAGACACGTGTTCCTGTTTCTAGAACATACAATATCTGTCTATCACACCATGTTCTTACATCAAATTACTAATGTCGTGTAACCTGCAACAATCACTTATCATAAGACACGTTTGACTTCGGAGTGTGATATAGGTTACATCTCACATTCTTTTCTAGCTTGTACTACTAATTTGTTGAAATGGCACTTATGACAAGACAATTTTAACTTGGTAGAGTGATATTTGTTGCATCTTTCATATGGTGTCAAGCTTTCATTGCTTCTAATTTGTTCAAATGCCTTCTCCTTACTTTACACATCATAAGCTGTGAATATGCAATGTTGTGAATATGCAATGGCACTAATGATGAGAGACCTCTAACATTGTAGTGTGATGTTGTTTGCATCTTGCATATGATTTATTTCTTGTACTGCTTCACATTTGTTTAAACGCCATTTATGATGAGACATTGTTAACTTGGCACAGCGATATTTGTAGCATCTTTCATATGGTGTCTACCTTCCATTCCATTGCTTCTAATTTGGTGAAATGTCTTCTTCTTAGTTTACACATCATAGTTCTGGTTATCTCTTCCATCCTGTTTTTCATACATATTACATCCTCCTATCATGTGGTTGTCTAACATCAAAGTTCAGTTCGTCTGCATCACACATCAATTTGTTCTGAAGAACTAAATTGTTATTCGTTTTTCTTGTCGGCTTGACTTAACATGGCACAGAGAAAGAGGAAGAAACACAGAATGGTAGGGAATGAGAAGCGGATGAATCCTGCAGATTCTGCTGGTACTGATGGTGCAATAGAAGGTCAAAGTCCAGCGGAAAATTCTACAAACACGCCATCCCATGCTACACGAGCTGCAAAAAAATCCAAACAGAAACAAATAGCTGCCACCAAACAAGCAGAGATAGCCCTAGTTCATGCAACACCTACCACAGTACAACCAGTTGCACGACTTACACGTGCGTCAACTGAGCTTGCAGCACGTTCCCAATCTGTCGGATTTCGGGTTCCGGCAGACCCTCTAGATTCGAACACTGGGGTGTGCGCGGAGATTTCGCCCTCTGCCTACCTGCACCTCACTGCCTCGCTATGATCTAAGCAATCAAAGGAACAACACGAGAGACACAGTGTTTATACTGGTTCAGGCCACCATTTTGGTGTAATACCCTACTCCAGTGTGTGGTGTGGTGGATTGCTTCTTGGGCTGATGATGAACAATACAAGGGAGAACAGCCTCGCAAGGGTCTGTTCTAGGCTAGTGCGATGAACCGCTAAGGGGAGTTCAGTCACTCTTTCTACTGGTTTCCTGGTGAGGATCCCCTGCCTCTATCTTGTGGTGGCTAGTCCTATTTAGAGGCAAAGGCCCTGGGCCTCCTCCCAAATATGAGCGGGATGGGCGCCAACAACTGGCCATTTTGAAGGGGAACATCCAGTACACTTAGCCTGACTAAAGTTGGTATTCGCCTACCAAAGGCCCTGGTGGTCACGCCGGCTTGGGCTCCACAATGACCTCCATCCTGCCATTCTGCCGGTCTTGGTCTTGTTGCACCGAAATGGATGCCTTTGCTTGATGCTCTCGCCTGTGCTTGCTCCCTTTGCACCAAAGAGGAAAGAAGGTCACTGCGCGGGCTGGCGCCCGCCTGGCGCCCTTGGTCGTCATGGCTTGTGTCACGGGCACCTCGTGAGGTACCCTGCCTTGATCTCTCCGCCTCCTCGCGAGCCAGCCTGACGAGGCCGCGCCTGAGGAAGCCTCTTGTCGTCCGCCCCGCGAGGCTTGGCCCCTCGCGAGGGTCTTGAGCTCGTGTTAATGGAGATGGGCCATGCTGGGCCGCCCCTTGAGCCACGCCGCAGGCCGCAGGCAGGCAAGTCTGGGAACCCCCGTTCCCAGAACACCGACAGTAGCCCCCGAGCCCAAGGCGCGCCCGGGCTTGGCTGAGCAGAGAAGCGTAGGGGCAAGCGCGAAGCATCACGGGCCCTAACAGCTTGCGGCCTTGGGCGCCGCGTGGTGGTTGATTGGACATGGGCGGCTCCGCTCCCCCATGACGCCTCGGCAACTACGTGAGCTGACAAGTCCCTGCATGCAAAGCGGGTCATGATTACCTGTGATCGTGGAGGCCAGCGGTTGGCCTCCTCTGGCTATAAGTACGGGAAGGCGCCTGCCCTTCCGGTCCTTCCCCTCTCGCTTCTCTTCCTTCTTCATAGCTCCGCCAAAGAGGTTCTCGGCCGCGGAGAAAGGGAAGGCCCGCCAGGTAGAGCTTGACTCTCCTCCAGCCAAGCGTGGTCGAGGCCGTCCCCGCAAACACCCTGCGACTCCCATGGTGGCTCCCCGCGGTCACGGAGGCGATCTTCCGTGTGGTGAAGGTCGGCCGGCCACCGCTGGGGGACGCGCTACGGCCGCACGACCCCCCTAGGCCGTGCTCCCACTCGGCAGAGGTACTGCTGGAGTTCGTCGTCTGGGCGGCGGAACTGGCCAGCACCCGGCTCCAACTTCCTCGCTTCCTCCTAGGTGAGCTTCCGGCTGGCGCCCTGCGCGACCTCTGGCTTCAGGAGGACAGTTGCTGCGGCCGAGCCTCCTGGGCTTCGCTGGAGGTCTCTGCAGCCGGGAGCTAGGCCCTGACCCGCGGCTGGCAAACGTTTGCCCGCGCGCGTGGTCTGATCCGGCGGTGCACCCTGCACTTCAAGTTCGATGGTGATGCCACCCTCTGTGTGAGGGTGTTCGGGGAAGATGGTCGACGCGCTGGGTGTTGCCCTGAGAACGATGACCGCGGCCGTGGGTCCAGCCCCGGCGACAATGAAGACGACAGCGCGCTCGCCGCCGCCGCGCCCGCCTGGAGGTTCATCGAGCGTCGACGGCTCTTCTTCGGGCAGCGGCTCCTCCAGTAGTGGCCGCGATCAGCCTTCGTGCCGCCGCGCCCTCCTGGAGGGAGGTAGAGGGTCCGCCCGCCGTCGCGCCTCGGTGAAGCGCGAGACGGATTCCTCCTGAGCTCCGGAGACAGTTCGAGTCTCTCCCGTGAGCTGGTGTCGGGCGAGTCGCGCCTGTTTTGTTCTTTTTCTCTTTCCCTGCGCAAAAAGACAGTAGTGTAGGGCCCCGTGAGGGTGTGCTTGGACTATTGATGTTTAATTATCGTACTACTTCCGCTATCCTGGTATTGTGCCTTTGTGCCGCGCGCCTGCATGCAGAAATTACTTAGCTCGGGGGGAGGGCTTGTCGTGGCCCTTGCTTCCCGAGGCTGAGGCTCCGTCGAACATTCCATGTCCTGCGAGGGTTAGTCTGGAGAGGTAGTTTCCGGCCTCAGCCGTGGAGGCGATCGACCCAGGCCCTGTGTTCGTGTCGCGGTGCCCGTGGGGCACGGACTAGAGGGGTGCTCCTGTAGTGGACCCGGGTTGGGAAGCCTCGAATGACAAGGGCAGAAAACACTCGCGAGGGTGCCCGCGGTGCTCCCTCGCGAGACTTGCGCGAGAGAAATCGGGACAGGAGAGCGAGAAAGGCAAAGAGTCACAAATCAAAGACGACAACAACTTCAGCAAAACCTCGAATGGGGACGAACAAGCCAACTGCAGAAAGCAAATGAGAAAAGCCGCGTCTGGCACCTAATCTAGTCTTCGACGTCTTCTCACCAGCGCGGAGCTAAGTGCTGCCACTGGGCATGGGAGGGAGCCCCAGGGCGTGAGGCCGGCGCTCCTGAGATTCTGGGGCGTGTACAGCCCCAACTCATTATTACGTGAGAGTGTCACGGGCGGCGAGCTTCACAGGCATTAGCCTTCTTCACAGGCTCCGGGCCTTTCTCGGAAGGATAAACCTCACAGGCATTTGCCTTCTTCACAGGCTCTGGGCCTTTTCCAAAATGCAACATCTTCACAGGCGTTCGCCTTCTTCACAGGCTCTGGGCCTTTTCCAAAACGCAACATCTTCACAGGCGTTCGCCTTCTTCACAGGCTCCGGGCCTTTTCCAAAACGCAACATCTTCACAGGCGTTCGCCTTCTTCACAGGCTCCAGGCCTTTTCCAAAACGCAACATCTTCACGGGCGTTCGCCTTCTTCACAAGCTCTAGGCCTATTCCAAAACGCAGCATCTTCACAGGCATTCGCCTTCTTCACAGGCTCTGCGCCTTTTAGGGGTAAAACCTCCGGAGGTGCTGAATGTTCCACGTGTTCTGGACGGGTACCCCCTCCTGAGTCTCCAAGCGCGCGGAGCCGGGCCTGGAAACATGAACAACCTTGAACGGGCCCTCCCACATGGGAGAGAGCTTATGCAGTCCCTCCCTGGAGAGAACCCTCTTGAGCAGGAGGTCCCCTACCTCGAGAGTCCTGGGGTGGATGTTGCGGCAATGGTATCGCCGCAGCGCTTGCTAGTTTCTTGCCGCTCGGAGCACGGCTTCCCGTCGACGCTCCTCCCCAGCACGAGGTCCGTCCCCCGCATGGCGTCCTGCTGCGCCTCGTCGAACGCCAGGACCCGTGCAGAGCGACGTCTAACCTCGTGAGGGAGGACCGCTTCAGCTCCGTAGACCAGGAAGAATGGGGTCTCGCCAGTTGGCTTGGTTGCGGTTGTGCGGATGGACCACAGCACGGCCTGAAGCTTGTCGTACCAGCCTCGGCCACAAGCCTCCAACTTCTTCTTGAATGTCCTGGTCTTGAGGCCTCTCAGGACCTCCGCGTTGGCCCGCTCAGCCTGACCGTTGCTTCGGGGGTACGCCACCGAAGCGTAGCATATCTGCGTTCCAAGGTTAGCACAATATGTTTTGAAGAGGTTACTGGTGAACTGCGAACCATTGGCGGTGATGATGCGGTTCGACACCCCGAACCGGCTCACGATGCCCTTGATGAACTTGACCGCTGACCCTGCGGGGATGGTGCGGACGGCTTCCATTTGAGCCCACTTAGTGAACTTGTCCACAGCGACGTAGAGGTAGCGATAGCCCCCTCGCACACAAGGAAATGGGCCCAGGATGTCCAGCCCCCAGACTGCGAATGGCCACGAGAGGGGTATAGTTTGCAGACCTCCAGCCGGCTGATGGATCTGCTTGGCATGGAACTGGCAGGCCTCGCAAGCCTTCACCAGCTCGACAGCATCATTGAGCGCAGTGGTCCAATAGAATCCACTGTGGAACACCTTGCCAACGAGGGTCCGCGACGATGAATGATGCCCACAGTTTCCATCGTGTATATCCACCAGCAGTTCCTTCCCTTGCCCCCTGGAGATGCAGCGCAGGGACACATCATTTGGTCGCCTTCGGTAGAGCTCTCCAACCCTGATGCAGTATGTTGTGGCATGTCGCGCCACGCGCTCCGCTTCCTCCTCCTTCTCTGGCAAGATCCCTTGTGTCAGATAGCTCCGGAGCTCCATGATCCAGCACCCCTCCTGAGGCTCCATTGTCAAGAGCAGACGCGGCCCTGAGGCCGGGCCACAGACCGGGGCTCCCGAGGCTGACGGCTGGGGGAGCTCCTCCCGAGGCTGCACCGCGCTTGACAGTGATGGCGTGGCCGAGGGCTTGAAGAGCCGCTCTTCAAAGACGCCAGGCTCCTGAGATAGTCGCCTGGATGCTCGTTTGCCGATGTCGTCGGCCTGCTGATTGGTGCCACGGGGCACGTGCTGTAACTCCAGCCCCTGGAACTGCTTCTCCATCCTGCGGACCTCCGCAAGGTAGGCTTCCATGTGCTCATCCCTCGGCTCGTATACTTTGTTGGAGAAGTTTATGAGGAGTTGTGAGTCACCTTTGATGGTAAGACGCTTTACTCCGAGGGCGGCCGCGGCCTTTAGGCCTGCTATCAAGCCTTCATATTCTGCTATGTTGTTGGAGACCTTTTCTTCGTGCTAGAAACAGAGCTGCACAACGTAGTAGAGCTTGTCTTGGGTAGGAGATATAAGCACCGCACCAGCCCCCGTGCCATGCCTGGAGAACGCCCCGTCGAAGTACATGACCCAACAGTCCGGTGCCTCGCTTCCCGGGGAGAGGGATCGATCCTCATCAGCCTTGAGGCCCGGCGCCTCCGCCCACTCTGCTACGAAATCTGCCAAGGCGGCCCCCTTGATGACTCTGGTTGTGCTGAATTCAAGCTGAAACGCTTGCAGTTCAATGTTCCACTTAGTGATTCTTCCAGCTGAGTTAGGTCTCCTGAGCACCCTTTCCAGAGGGTACGCTGAGACAACCTTGATGGGGTGGCCCTGAAAATAATGCCGCAGCTTGCGCGAGGTCACCAATATCGTGAGGAGAAGTTTCTGAGGCATGGGGTACCGCGCCCTTGCGTCCCGCAACACTGTGCTGACGAAGTACACAGGATGTTCAACGAGGTTGGGAACGCTGGTGTCGATGGCGCCCTCCGGAGACCGTGGCGCCTCCTGAGACAGGGGAGCCCCCAGTGGCCGGTTGCTAGAGGGAGGGGTTTCCGCTGTCTCGAGTGTGTTCCCCAGCGGTGGCTGATCCTTCTCACCTGCGGCAGCGGTCTCTGTGGGTCTTCCTTGTTCACACTTCATCTCGACCCGGGCAGATGCCGTGGCTTTGCTCCGACGCTCTTCCCTAACCGCCACCAGGGCTGCGCTGGCGGAGTAGGGAGTGGCTGCAAGGTAGAGCACCAGGGGTTCCTGAGGGCGCGGGGCCACCATTACCAGAGGGCTGGTTAGGTACTTCTTGAGGTCTTGGAACGCCTTGTCGGCCTCTTCAGTCCATTCAAAGGGTCCCTTTTTCTTCATCAGCTGGAAGAAAGGCAGCGCTCGCTCCTCCAACTTGGAGATGAAGCGTCCCAGTGCTGTCACGCGCCCAGTGAGCTTCTGCATTTCTATGAGGGTCTTTGGCGGGCTCATGTCCTCGACCTCCTTGACCTTTTCTGGGTTAGCCTTGATGCCTCGGTGGGACATGAGGAAGCCGAAGAGCTTGCCAGAGGGGACCCCAAACACACACTTCTCTGGATTGAGCCGCAGGCTCATGGCGTTGAGGCTCGCGAAAGTTTCCTCCAGGTCTTGTATCAGGGTCTTGGCCTCGCGAGACTTCACCACAATATCATCGACGTAAGGCTCAACGTTCCTCCCGAGCTGCGAGCCCAAGGTGATGTGCATCAACCGCTGAAAGGTCACCCCTGCATTGCGCAACCCGAACGGCATGCATGTGCAGCAGTACACCCCACACGGGGTTAGAAAGGCCATTTTTTCCACATCTTCTACCGCCATCTTGATCTGGTGATACCTAGAGAAGGCATCCAAGAAACACAACAGGTCGCACTCGGCGGTGGAGTCGACGATCTGATCAATGCAGGGAAGCAGAAATGTATCCTGCGGGCAAGCTTTGTTGAGGTTGGTGAAGTCGACACACATGTGTTCCTTTCCCCCTTTCTTCGACACAACGACTGGGTTGGCCAACCAACCCGGGTACCGGACCTCGCGAATGACCCCTGCAGCTTCCAACTTGCGGGTCTCTTGGATGATGAAAGCCTGCTTTTCCGTGGACTGTCGCCTTGCTTTTTGCTTCATGGGTCGGACATTGGGGCACACATTGAGGTGGTGCTCGATTACGCCTCTAGGGATCCCCGCCAGCTGATCGGGCTCCCATGCGAATACCTTCTTGTTCACACGCAGGAACTTGACCAGGGCCTCCTCCTCCTCGGGCTCGAGGTTGGCGCCTATGGTGAAGGTGGCGTCGGTGGATACGTCTTCGTCAACCAGCATCTGCTTGGTTTCTGCCTTGTCTCGAGTGAACAACTGCTTCTTCTTGGCCAGCGCAGCCCCCTTGGGCTCAGGGGCATCCGAGTCGGCAGGTTGCACCGCCGCCGCCGCCTTGAAGGCGAGCTTGAGCACTTGCAACGCATCCCCGGTGTCTCTGCACACGGTGAGGATGCCGCTGCTCCTGGGCATTTTCATGAGGTTGTACGCCGGGTGAGTCGCAGCCATGAACCGGGCCAGCGCCGGATAGCCGAGGATGGCATTGTATGGGATGCTGATGGGGGTGATGTCGAAGTCAATTAGCTCCATGCGGAAGTTGTCATAGGTGCCGAAGGTTACCGGGAGACGGATCTGCCCCAGGGAGCTGGAGGACCCGCCCCCGACGCCCACGAAGGGCCGGCTGGGCCGAAGTCGTTCCGGCGGTATGTGGAGGAGGCTGAAGGCTTCAATCGAGAGCACGCTGAGGCCCGAGCCGCCGTCGATGAGAGTCCTGGTGACGGCCACCTGGCAGATGGTGGGAGTCCACAGCATCGGGAGTGCGCCCGAGCAGACCGAGTTGGAGGGGTGGTCCTTCGAGCTAAAGGCCAGATCAGCTTTGTGCGCCGACCGACCTGAGGGAGCCCCCTGCCGCGTGGAGGCGGCGCCGACCTGGTGGACGAACGGTTTGACGTGGCGGCTCGAAGGTGGCGCCTGCGAGCCGCCCAGGAGGGCCGCGACGACCGGGGGTGCCGGCGCATCGTGCCTGGTGAGGAAGAGGTTGCGCAGCTCTTCCCAAGGAGCCACGGAAGCCGCCGGTAACTTGTCCGGCCACCGCACTTGCCGCAAGGCTGGGGCCAAGGCTTGGAGCCCCCTGGCCCCCGCGCTAGTGCTAACGACCGGAGCGGACGGCGCACCGCTCATCGCAGGGCGAGTCATGGTGTCGGTGGAGAGAGGGTCGGCGGAAGGAGGAGCTCCGGCGCACCCCTACCTGACACGCCAAATGTCGGATTTCGGGTTCCGATAGACCCTCTAGATTCGAACACTGTGGTGCACGCGGAGATTTCGCCCTCTGCCTACCCGCACCTCACCGCCTTGCTATGATCTAAGCAATCAAAGGAACAACATGAGAGACACAGATTTTATACTGGTTCAGGCCACCATTGTGGTGTAATACCCTACTCCAGTGTGTGGTGTGGTGGATTGCCTCTTGGGCTGATGATGAACAATACATGGGAGAATAGCCTCGCGAGGGTCTGTTCTAGGCTGGTGCGATGAACCACTAAGGGGAGTTCAGTCGCTCTTTCTACTGGTTTCCTGGTGAGGATCCCCTGCCTCTATCTTGTGGTGGCTAGTCCTATTTATAGGCAAAGGCCCTGGGCCTCCTCCCAAATATTGAGCGGGATGGGCGCCAACAACTGGCCATTTTCAAGGGGAACATCTAGTACACTTATCCTGACTAAAGTTGGTCTTCGCCTGCCAAAGGCCCTGGTGGTGACGCCGGCTTGGGCTCCACGATGACATCCATCCTGCCGTTCTACTGGTCTTGGTCTTGTTGCACCGAAATGGATGCCTTTGCTTGATGCTCTCGCCTGCGCTTGCTCCCTTTGCACCAAAGAGGAAAGAACGACACTACGCGGGCTGGCGCCCGCCTGGCGCCCTTGGTCGTCATGGCTTGCGTCACGGGCACCTCGTGAGGTACCCTGCCTTGATCTCTCCACCTCCTCGCGAGCCAGCCTGACGAGGCCGCGCCTGAGGAAGCCTCTATTGTCCTCCCCACGAGGCTTGGCCCCTCGCGAGGGTCTTGAGCTCGTGCTGATGGAGATGGGCCATGCTGGGCTGCCCCTTGAGCCACTCCGCAGGCCGCGGGCAGGCAAGTCTGGGAACCCCCGTTCCCAAAACACCGACACAATCTCCCTTGCCACCTGACACTACTTCCCAAGCACTCTTGACACAAGACCAGTTGGCAATATTAGATGAACCTTGTGAGCTTCAACAGCAAGAAGGTAGTTGCTGGAGTCAAGTTACAGTTGCATGCTTCTTTATATGTAGTCTCATAGTTTGATGTACACTAACACTTCCTATGTTCGTTGTTGGACTAGCACCTAGGCGCAAGAGGAAACAAACATCAGGGATAATTCTTGATAGGTTAACTAAATCTAGAGGAGGAAGAATGGAGATCCGTTTTGAGGCAGGTTTAAAAAGGCCACGTGATGCTACAGAGTCAGCCAAGTTAGTATCAGAGGCAGCGATTGCAGTTAGGTGTCATGTACGTATCCTCCCAACATGGATTCAGTACAGGAATGACAAAGACGAAACCTAGTTCAACACCTTCCTCGATCATTTATCTGTAAGTATGGTTATGTATGGAAACTAGTAATATCGTCTTGCTCTGTCCCATACTTTCTAGGTTGCTGATAATGAGACTCCCATAATTTTCAACATATGAGGTTCAAGTTGGATAGCCAAGATGATGCAACTAGACAAGCTTGCACCCATGTTTTCCAGTCTGCTCTGTGACAGTATCAGTATAACTTGAGGAAAACTCACTTTGAAGGCAAGGCTAATAGTGAACTTTCCCAAACATCTCCAGTGGAAAATATATCGGATGAAGACTAGAGGGGCCTTGTTAAACACTGTTCTGATCCGAAGCATCAGGTACATTATATATATGTGATCAGATCACATGTTAAAGTCCTATTTACGCATGTGCCACACAAATCTATCTTCTTGTAGGTGAACTGTTCAAAGAACAAGGCCAACCATATGAAAGTGAAATTCCAACAGACGACAGGATCTCATAGCTATATTGCACACCGCGAGGCTCTTGTAATTAGCTGTTGTTTCACTCTTTTCGTTGTACCATATCATCATATCTATATTGACTTGTTTGAAATGCAAAGGAAAGCCCGCAAGGACCAAAAAGTACCTGAACCAAATGTTGTGGAAATCTTCAAGGACTGTAACACTGGCAAGAAGAAGGGCATGACTACACCAGTCAAAGCCGCTGTTGTAAGTCCTTAATCCTCATGCCTTTTAACTACTAGTTACTCTGACTTGTGCCTTGAACTGCATGGTTTGCAGCCAATGTCTATTACTCTTTTCAATTTTATACACAATTGTCTTAGCGTATCATTGCACCTTACAAGGTTTAAAAGAGAGGAGTGATGTTCCTTTGATCTTGACCCGTAATCTAGTTCCGTGCTGGACTTGCCCACACAATGTTACAATTGCTTGTTTGTCTGTTCTCAGTTGTTTTGTGATATGAATGATGTCATACTATGCTTACTGTATTATAAACTTCATCTCTTTATCCTTAGCCCTCAATACAATGTGAAGAAATGGAAAATACATTAGCGATGGTACATGGTCATATGTTTGGAACCTGGTTTTATTATGTACTTTGCAATAAAATACAACTAATATTTTACATGGGTTCACCAGAATAAGTTCTGTATATAGACCAAAGCCATTTTGTTTGGTTTTGCTGCCTCCTTAATATCTTCTGTTCTGGTACTACTAATGTAAAACCTCAACTTTTCAACGAGCTATGGAAAAATGGTGGAACCGCCACCTTTTGAAGGTGGCGAGGTAACTATAACCGCAGTGGGTCAGTACCTGTCCACTAACAGTGCCAAAAGCATGTTCATGTGTAATACTGGGTTGGTTGTTAAGGCAATATCGTCCAAACTGCCTCATGATCAAGATATGCAAGCTCAAAGCAATGTTGTATCTGCGCTGCAGACACAAATCCATTCCCTAACAGAGACCCTTTGTGAAACAAGGAGAGACATTGTTCGATGTCGTCAAGATATGCATGGTTTTGAAACCAGACTATCAGACATTTCCTTGTTCAGGAGCCTAGGGAAAATGAAGGTGAGGGTTATGGTGCTCCATCGGACAATACAACATGAAAACGTAACAGTTGGGTCAAATGAACTGAGCTTGTGAACTTCTGGTGGTGCATTTATCTGCTAGACTGTTAAGTTTTATGCCAACCTTCCTTTTGCTATATAGTTGTAATTTGTTTTGGTGCGATACAAAATTTATTCTTAACATGCAGCCACCGACTGGAAAAACAGCAAGCCATTTTTGTATAGTGCAGGGTGTTCCCTATATTTGCACTAGTGGCGATCTTTCATGCTGAGTGGATGTAATATGTGCAATCACCTTAATAGCCTAGCGTTAGTTTCGGCCTTATTTATTTCCTAGTCTTCTTTTTCCCTGGTTTGCTAGTGGCCACAACTACCATGGTCCATATACGGGCCGTAGGATCCATGGGTCTCCTACGGGCCGTCAATAAATGGGCCTCCAACAGGGCCGTAGAATCGGTCGGCCTCGGGCCGTCGGATAAATGGGTGTACATGGGCCGTAAACGGGTGTAATTGGTATCGGCCCAGCACAGTAACGGGCCATTAATGGGCCACAACATAGGACGGGCTGGAAACAATGCAACGGGTTAACAGGCCAGAAACGGGCCGACTCTTGCCATGAGCCCAATTTGGCCCATTAGAGTAACCGGCCAGTAACGGGCTGACTCTTGCCATGGGCCAAATTTGGCCAATTAGGGGAACAAGCCAGGAACGGGCCGACTCTTGCCATGGGCTGAATTTGGCCCATTAGGTTAACAGGCCAGTAACGGGCCGACTCTTGCCATGGGCCTAATTTGTCCGATTAGGGGAATAGGCCAGTAACAGGCCGGAAGTAATCGAGGGCCGAAAAGGAGCCCAAGAACGTATGGGTCGTCAATAGGCCGAAAGCTAACACGGGCGGGAAACAGCCCATGTAAATCACGGGCCGTTAACTGGTACAAATAAAATTACTCTTGATTATGGGCTAGAGTCACCGTGGGCCTGTAAAGGGTCGAAAGATACGAAGGCCTCATATGGGACGAAAGACGTCATGGGCCATACATGGGCCGAAAGTGAAATGGGTTGGTGTTATATTCGATGGCCCACATGACATTGTTGGGCCGATTTCCTTCAGGGCCTAACGGGCCGTGAGTTAACGGGCCGTAAAATGGGCTATTTGCAAAGAGACCGTTAACAGGCTTTTCATGGGCCAGCCCGTTAACTTTTGACCAAGTCAAACGGGCCGGCTTTGTAAGTTAAATGGGCCAGTGGTGGGCCGTGGCATGTGTCGACATATCATAGGCGCCTATCTGACCCACTGACGAGCTGACACGTGTTTCGTCCGGCCAATAAGAATTTTACACGTGGAAATTTCCCATTGGTCGAGGCTGTTAACGGGTTATCGGATCCAAAACCCGACCCGATAGCTTAACAGTGTTCCGTTACGGTTGATGCCACGTGTCGGTCACCCTTGACGAAAGCACTTCTGTGACGCGCGATTTATCATCATGGAAGTGGACACTTCCGTGATGATAATTATGGTAATGTCATGGAACACTTCTACGACAACACAGGTATGACTATCTTGATTCTGTCATAAATTTGTCATGGATGTACATGCATGACAAAAAACGTGACCTACTGTGAAAAACACGTATCATCGCGGAAGTGTATTTTTTTTGTAGTGGGAAGACCCGCAGTACAGAATGACAATAGTGGATCTCAACAATCTTGCGTACGTAGATGAACCATTCGTCCTAGACAATGATGTGGTGCAGATTTTCTATGTGAAGGACATGTCTACCAAGCTGAGAAAAAGAAAAGATAATGAAGTGAATACATCATACGATGAGCCAAAGCTCCACATAGTTCTTTCAGGGAAAAGAAACATCGTGGGAGTGGATGACAAGATAGACACGTCAGAAAATTATGAAAATTTTGATGAAATTGCTCCCTTCACAGTGAATATTGAACCGAGCATCCAGTTAAATGATGAAGATTGTCCATGGTTACGACGTAGAGGGACACATGCGAAGAAAAAGTTTCACACTCAAAGACAGTAGGGAATCTTTGTAATAGTTAGGGTGCTTATGTGTTTTGCATTTGAAATGTGAACTTTTGTGCTTTGGACAAACGTGTACCTTTCTGACTTCATTTGCTATTTTGTTAGCTCATTTACTGATTTTTTTAGCTAAATGACCCTGAAACTGAAAAGCACTACAAATAAACTCTGAAAAGGTTGAAAGTTGGCATGGTATCATCATTTCACCCACATAGCATGTGCAAACAATTATAGAGGGTTACGGCAAAAACTGGATTCACTTCGTGTACAAAATGGACAATCTCTTTCGAAGTATCAGGGTTTCGGATGAAAACTCATCTGTTACAAAGGCATTTCATTTTTTTAATGCATTACAATTACAGACTTTTTGTGCGTTCAGTATGCACCATTCAAAGCCACGTCATCAACTTTCAACCCTTTTTGACATCATTTGCTATTTTTCATGCATTTACTAATTTTTTAGCTAAATGGCCCTGAAATTGAAAAGCACTACAAATGAACTCTGAAAAAGGTTGAAAGTTGGCATGGTATCATCATTTCACCCACATAGCATGTGCAAAAAAGTAGAGAGGGTTACGGCAAAAACTGGATGCACTTCGTGTACAAAATGGACAATCTCTTTCGAAGTATCAGGGTTTCGGACGAAAACTCATCTATTACAAAAGGCATTTATTTTTTTTAAATAACCTAGTATTACCAAATTGAATATAATGATAAAACACAGTAATATTAAACATAAGAGAAAAGAATCACTGAAAAATATATTTTTAAAGTAAAGTTATTCCCAAACTAGTGATTCACACAAATTTCAAATAATTCAAATTTAAACTATTCCAATTTGAAAACTACTGGCACTAACAGAAAGTTTGTATTTTTTGTACCTAAAGCAAAAATATTCACAAAGAAATTCTAAATACAACAAAAAACAACTCAGAAATAAATAAAAGAAAATAAATAAAGAAGAAAAGAAGAAAAGAAAAAACTAAATAAAAAAAGCTCGTCTACTGGGCCACAGCAGCGTGCATGCATACAAATAGAAACCCAACCTGTAGTTGGGCCAGGATGCAGGCCCGCAAGCCCAGTAGGCCCAACAGGGCAGCGCACCACAGGTAGGCCCAGAAGGCCTGCTTTAGAGAGGAGCTCGAAGGAGCTGCCGCGGTTGGGTTTATAAACCAGTGCGGCTGCCCTTCGCTCGGCGAGGTGGGACTAAAGTTTGTGCATCGCACCTGGGCCAGTGCACGCCCTTTAGTACCGGTTGGTGGCTCCAACCGGTACTAAAGGGGGGGTCTTTAGTACCGGTTGCAGCCATGACCCGGTACTAAAGGGGCTCACTTCCCGCCGCTTGGCCTCGCCAAATTTGACCTTTAGTACCGGTTGGTGGTTCTGATATGTCTCCAATGTATCTATAATTTTTTATTGTTCCATGCTATTATATTACCCGTTTTGGATGTTTATGGGCTTTACTTTACACTTTTATATCATTTTTGGGAGTAACCTACTAACCGGAGGCCCAGCCCGAATTGCTGTTTTTTTGCCTATTTCAGTGTTTCAAAGAAAAGGAATATCAAACGGGGTCCAAACGGGATGAAACCTTCGGGAGCGATCTTTTTGGAACAAATGCAAACCTGGAGACTTGGAGTGGAAGTCAAGCAACAAGCGAGGCGGCCATGAGGGTGCCCGGCGCGCCCCCTACAGGTGGGCACGCCCCCACCCTCGTGGGCCCCTCAAGCATCCACCGACCTACTTCTTCCTCCTATATATACCCACGTACCCCGAGAACATCATAACAGACCACGAAAACATAATTCCACTGCCGCAACCTTCTGTATCCGCGAGATCCCATCTTGGAGCCTTGGCCGACGCTCCGCCGGAGGGGGAATCGATCATGGAGTGCCTCTACATCATCTCCAAGGCCCTTCCGATGAGTTGTGAGTAGTTTACCACAGACCTCCGGGTCCATAGTTATTAGCTAGATGGCTTCTTCTCTCTCTCTCTCTGAATCTCAATACAAAGTTCTCCTCGATCTTCTTGGAGATCTATTTGATGTAACTCTTTTTGCGGTGTGTTTGTCGAGATCCGATGAATTGTGGGTTTATGATCAAGTTTATCTATGAGAAATATTTGAATCCCCTCTGAATTCTTTTATGTGTGATTAAGTTATCTTTGCAAGTCTCTTCGAATTATCAGTTTCGTTTGGCCTACTAGATTGATCTTTCTTGCAATGGGAGAAGTGCTTAGCTTTGGGTTCAATCTTGCGGTGTCCTTTCCCAGTGACAGCAGGGGCAGCAAGGCACGTATTGTATTGTTGCCATCAAGGATAAAAAGATGGGTTTTATATCATATTGCATGAGTTTATCCCTCTACATCATGACATCTTTCTTAATGCGTTACTCTGTTCTTTATGAACTTAATACTCTAGATGCATGCTGGATAGCGGTCGATGTGTGGAGTAATAGTAGTAGATGTTGGCAGGAGTCGATCTACTTGTCACGGATGTGATGCCTATATACATGATCATGCCTAGATAATCTCATAATTATTCACTTTCTATCAATTGCTCGACAGTAATTTGTTCACCCACCATAATACTTACGCTATCTTGAGAGAAGCCACTAGTGAAACCTATGGCCCCCGGGTCTATCTTTTATCATATAAGTTTTCCGTCTACTTTTATTTGCATCTTTACTTTTCCATCTATATCATAAAAATACCAAAAAATATATTTATCTTATCATATTATTTCTATCAGATCTCACTTTTGCAAGTGGCCGTGAAGGGATTGACAACCCCTTTATTGTGTTTGTTGCGAGGTTCTTGTTTGTTTGTGTAGGTGCGTGGGACTTTTGTGGAGCCTCCTACTGGATTTATACCTTGGTTCTCAAAAACTAAGGGAAATACTTACGCTACTTTGCTGCATCACCCTTTCCTCTTCAAGCAAAACCAACGCAAGTTCAAGACGTAACAGGCTCCAACCGGTAATAAAGGTCCATCCTACATAAGCAGCACTTACGAAATTTTCAGTTTCTTCTCTTCTTCCTCTGCTTCAATCTCGTCGCCGCGCCTGTCCCCGTCGCCGCCCCAGTTGCGCGCGATCGTCGTCGCCATCCCCATCACCGCGCCCGTCCCTGTCGCTGCCTCGTCACCGCGCCCATCCCTGTCGTGCGCCGCCCCTGGTCTGTCCCCGTCGTGCAACGCCCCGGCCCGTCCCTGTCGCCCCCCTCCCCCCGTCACCTTGCATCGCCGACTGTCGCCCTATTGTAACACCCGGCCCCCTGCCGCGCCATGGCCACCCTCACACACACACACACACAGAGTACACACACTATCGGCGTTTTGGGAACGGGGGTCCCTAGACTTGCCTTCCTGCGGCCCACGGCGTGGCTCCTTCAGCGGCCCTGTACGGCCCATCTTCACCAGCAAATCACTCAAGACCCTCACGAGGGGACAAGCCTCGCGAGGGAACGATGCAAGACTTCCTCAGGGGTGGCCTCACTAGGCTGGCTGATGAGGAGCAGAGAAATCAAGGCAAGGGGCGCCTCGTGATGTTCCCATGACGAGAGCCATGACGACCAAGGCCAGGCGGGCGCCACGCGGGCACCAGCGGGTGCAGAGTACGCGTTTCCTCTTTGGTGCTAAAGGAGAAAGCGTAGGCAAGGAGTCCTGAGGCGTCAGGCAAAGGTTTCCATATTTGTGCAACAATACCAAGACCAGCAGGATGACAGGACGAAGGTCACCACGGAGCCCATGACAGCGTCACCACCAGAGTCTTTAGCAGGCGAAGACCACCTTTTGTCAGGATAGCTTGTACTAGTTGTCCCCCTTCAAATTGGTCATTCTGGGATCCCTTCCCGCCTAAACATTTGGGAAGAGGACCCAGGCCACTATAAATAGGACTAGCCACCACCATAGGAGGGGGGATGATCCTAGATCGGATCCATTCCATCCTCACACGCACAAGCTCGCCGAGCTCAAGATCACCTCTCCTCAGGAGGTTGTTCTTCCCTTGTACTTGTTCATCCTTAGCCTACAAGGAAATCCACCACACCACACTGGAGTAGGGTATTACACCACATTGGTGGCCCAAACCAGTATAAACCCTTGTGTCCCTTGTTCTTTGGGTTTGACGGGTTGAGCTGGTGAGAGCGTGAACTAGGGAGAGAGATCTTCGTGCGCACCCCAGAGTTCAAACCTCAAGGGTTTTGCCGGAACCCGAAATGTGACATTTGGCGTGCCAGGTAGGGGTGCGCCAAAGCTTTCCTTCCATCGATCCACGCCCCACTGCCTTCGCGCTTTGCCCCCATGGCCGGTGCTGCTCTTGCAACTAGAGCGACGGATGCCCGTGCGGGTGCCAGCGGCCTCAGAGCTTTTACCCCCACTTTGGGGCGGGTGCAGTGGCTGCCCAAGTTCAAGCCAGAGATACCACCTCGTTACGACGGCGCGGCGGACCTGACGGCCTTCTTACGGGCATACGAAGAAACCGTCCTGGAGGCTGGAGGCGACGACATGGTCATGGCCAACTGGTTTCCCATGGCCCTCGCTGGCGTGCCACACGTCTAGCTGTTCACCCTCTTGGGATCATCAGTGGCATCTTGGGAGGAGCTGTGCGGCCTCTTCATGACACGCTTCGTGGTGCCGGCGCCCATCATCGTCGCAGCCCTCTTTGGCGGCTCGCAAGCACCGCCCTCGAACCATCACACCAAGCAGTTCTTCCGCCGGATCGGCGCCGCTTCCATATAGCAAGGAGCTCCCCCGGGTTGGGCGGCGCCCAAGGCCAATCTCACCTTCGACTCGGGGGATCACCCCGTCACCACTACCAGCTCGGGCGTGCTCCCAATGCTTTGCATGCCCACCATCTGCAACTTAGCCGTCACCAAGACCCTCGTCGGTGGCGGGGCCGGCCTTAATGTGCTCTCTGTGGAAGCTTTCGGCTTGCTTCATGTGCCGCATGAATGGCTTTGTCCCACCAAGCCCTTCTTCGGAGTCGGCGGCGGCTCCACCCACCCCCTAGGGCAGATCCGCCTTCCTGTGACCTTAGGCACTCGTGACAACTACCGCACCGAGCTGATCGACTTCGACATCACCCGCATTGGCCTCCCATACAACGCCATCCTTGGATACCCAACTTTGGCTCAAGTTATGGCGGCGACTCATCTGGCCAACAACCTCATGAATATGCCGGGGAGCAAGGGCGTCCTCACCGTAGCTGGAGACACCAAGGAGGCTCTGGCGGCGCTCAAGCTTGCCCTCAAAGCAGCCGCTGCGGCCCGCCCGGCCGACCAGGCCACCCCCGGAGCTAAGGAGGCCGTACCAGCGAAGAAGAAACAGTTATTCACTCAATACAGGGCCGAAACCAAGCAAGTACTGGCCGAGGAAGGTGAGCCCTCAGGAGCCACCTTCACCATAGGCGCCAACCTTGACCCATATCAAGAGGAGGCATTGGTGAAGTTCCTGCATGTGAACAAGGATGTGTTCTCCTGGGAGCCCAAGCAGTTCGTAGGAGTCCCGAGAGGGATAATCGAGCATCACTTGAGGGTGCGCCCCAATGTGCGCCCAGTGAAGCAGAACGCGCGGTGAAAGTCTACGGAGAAACAGACCTTCATCGTCCAGGAGACCCGCAAACTGGAGGCAGCAGGTGTCATTCATGAGGTTCGGTGCCCGGAGTGGCTGGCGAACCCCGTCATCATACTCTCTTTAGGAACCATTTGGCGCAGTCATCATTTAAACTTGTTGATCCTCTTTTATCATTGTAAAAGTTTAAAATGGTCATGCTTACTAGTATACTACTGCTTTGTAGCACTCCTAACCATTAATTTTCACTAGCTAAGTCTGAGGCATGCCTTGTTTGGAGATCTATTTTACCAGGACATTCCTTACTCAGTTTACTGTTCATTATCTTGCCTTTGTCATATTCCTTTGCTTGAGGACAAGCAAAGATTTAAGTATGGGGGAACTTGATAAGTGCATTTCATATATATAATTTGGCACTCAAATTTAGCATCTATCGTGATATATCCATCCATTCTTGCTATGAGTTGTGATATATTTGAATGAAAATCATATAAAAGATCATTTACTTGTCATTTGTTTATTTTGCAGAAAAGTGCGATAAGGCACTATAATCTTGAAGATCTTGTCTACAAAGAAAGAGGATACAAGACCGAGGGCCAATAGAAGAGAAGGGGGGATTCGAGTATGAAGAATTAAAGAAATGGAGGGCCAAAACTAAAGAAGAAAGGGATCTACTTGAGGCTAAAGAAGAGAAGGAGGGCAAAAGTGCAAAAATGCAGATGTGGGAGGGGATCAAAATCCCTAGCCGCATCTCCATTGCAATTGGGCCTGGCCACATCTTCATCTCTCTCCCCCTCACCACTCCTTCTCCACCTCCGGCCGCCGCCACGGCCAGGCCGGCGTGGTGGTGCGCCTCCACAGCCCATCCACCCACCAGCGCCATCCATCACCAGCACCAACACCCAGCGCCACCATCACCACCGCCCTCAACACCAAGCGCCACATCGCGCGCCCCATCAGACACGAGGTCGCAGTGGCGTCTGATCCCTCGCGCGAGCTCTCTCTCCTCCGCGCGCCTCCACCCTCCTGAGTCTTCTTCCTTTCTCCATCTCTTGCTGCTACATCTCTTCTCCAAGTCCCCATCCTCCTGCTGCTGCTCTCTCTCTCTCTAGCGCCCCTTTCTACTTCTCCAGCGTCTCCCGCTACTGCTCCCAACCCCCTGCTGCTATCTCTCTCTACTTCCCCTGCTACTCTTCTTCTCTGAACCTACCTGCTGCTGCTGCTCTCTCTCTCTCTTTCTCTCTCTCTCTCTCTCTCTCTCAAATTTCTGTAACTTTGAGAAGTTTATTGTTCAGTACTTTGTAATATTCAGCATTGAGATGTTTTATTACTTGTAATATTCAGATTTGTTAAGTGTAATATCCTACTGTTTGGTTCAGATTCGAAGTTTAATATAAACGCTTGATTAGAATGTCCTGACTAGTTGATACCTTATCACTTTGAGAAGTATTTGACCTGTCATACTCTGTTTAGTGAAATAGTAATCTTCATATGTGTGTGGTGTCCTGTGATATATACATATGTGTGTTTGTGATGTGATACATATATACCTGTGATTTTTTTTTGTAGTGAGACTGCTCTTTGTGAAGTTAGAGGTGTGATTGTTTTTAATCTCAAGTTCAATGTGCTAGCTATGTACCAGTGACATATGTGACATGTATATGTGATGTGAAATAATTGTATGCTATCCCTAATCTTGTTCCTTCCATGTGTCTTATACTTCCTAGTTTTATATACATATATGTGTTCTTGTCTTGTTAGTTCCTTTTGTTGAAGTTGTCCCCCTGTAGTTTTTATTTCTCAAGTTCTAGGAAAACACCAAAAAGATAGTAAGTAATATCTGAACCTCCCTTTGCTATTTTGCATTTTCTTTGTGGATTATCTTCGGGAACAATCATTGTTAGTTTAGATTCTTATTTTCTGCATTTATCTCTTAAAACTGTGCTACCTAGCTTTAGCCGGTCATAGTCGTCGTCGCTTGGTCCCTGTGGAGAACACGACACTCATAGTTTGGGGCGTAAAAACCCCGCTATACTATAATTGATCATTTTGGCGCCGTTGCCGGGGACTAGCGTCGTGTGACCGTGTTAGGCTATAGACTAGGTTTTTCTTCTTTTTCTAGTTTGTGCCATATATTCATGATATATCTCTAACCACTAACCTCTGTTCTAGTTAGTATCTTCTTTGTTTTCTTTTCCTTTTTGCAGGTTAGAACTATCTTCTCGGTTATGGCTTACTATTCAGATCATCAGGCTTATGCGAGCAACACAACAAACAACACGGAAAGTATTCAAGAATTGATAAGTAAGATTTCCCATCAATTAGATGATTTAGCTCGGCAGTGAGAAGTAGCTTTTGAGGATAGGCCTAGCTCTTATGATCCTTATTCCGGAGGCCATCCTTATGTTGCTCCTACTTTCCATATTTGTGGATTTCAGGGCCATTTGCCCGCTAAATGTCAGTGTGGTTACTCCCATCCTCCAGATTGTTTTGGCATGAGCTTCGCTCAATAGCATAGCTCATACCAAAACAATTACTCACATGGGTGGCCTGAAAGCCTGAATATGTCATATAGGAGCAACAACCCTGAGATCTCACCGTTTGCCTCTAGTTATCCAATGCAGGGATTCAGGTACAATGAGGAGAACCACAACTATGCTCCACAACAGATTCATTCACCTCCTACTCATATACCTCAATACCAGGAGATGTGTCCAATGGAGTTAAATGGTCCTCCATTTGGTCAACCAACAACTCCAGCACCTTTCGAGCAATCTCATGTGCAAGTCCCCACACAAGTTGAATTTGATGATATAGAGAAGCTCACATTGCTTAGTCTCGAGTTCACTTGGAGTGCTGAAGATGATCCAATTAGGCCGGTGATACTAGACCAAATGAAGAAGATCAAGAGTGGGAATGAGCTAGTGGAAGAAGTAAGGAAGATTGAGAAGAACATCAACGCCGGGTGTACTATCTCATACCTTCTTGAGCTGAGTGTTTCTGGGATATCCCTTGAGGTGTGTGAGGTTCCAACACCGTCACATCCAGCTGAGCAAGATAGCGAGAGTCTAGAGGAAGAGATACCTCAGATTGAAGAAGATGTAGTCGAAGCCAAGGCACAAGATGACCAAGAGCTGCAATTCCCAAGTGATCAAGTTGAAGAGTCATCATCTACTACTCCTGAAGAAGTACAAGAAGCTGTTGTAGATGAAGATGAAGAACCTGAGATTCATTGGCCTATTGTCATACCAGAGCGTGATGTGTCAGGTTTACCCAATCCTCTCAATGACATGCGTCCTTATGATTCCTTTGCTTCTACCTTGCATTGCATGATGCCATCTGTTAAAGTAGATTTGAAAAAGTATTTGCTTGGATATGATCATATATACCCTGTTAGTGGCATTACTCACATTAATGATGATCACAGTTATTTTCCTCGTGCTAGACCTATGCTTAATGAAACATATCATTCTTATGCTAGTCTTGAGCTTAATGAAAAATATCATCCTCATGTTAGTGTTGACTTTGCTGATTTCTATCATCCTAAACATGTGCTTTATAGCTATGCTTATGTAATTGGATATTCGATTGATGACTTGGAGGGTATTATCCCTACCACTTGCATTGTCTCTTTCGTTGAGTGCTCTTTCAGGTTTTTGCTTGTGCACGATCCATTACATGCTGACCAGGTTCGAGGTGACATTCCTTGGGACCCTGGTGGACTCAGAGCATGGGGATGAGGAGAAACAAGGGGCACATACGAAGAAGAGTGAAGCTGGAGCATGCATGAGGAAGCAAAAGGAGAGGAGTCGCAATGCACGAGGATGTGAGAGTGATCGAGCGAGACCTACATCATATAAGCCCGGTGAGCTGTTTCATGACCCATTCCAAGTATATCATCCATTGATACATGCTGAAATCAACTGTTATTTGGGTTGCTTGAGTCGTTTCTTAAATACCATCCCACTGAATTTTACCTTCGACATAGGGCGATTGATGTGAATATGTGAACTGAGTGTTGAATGCCTTCTAAACTAGTGATCTATACAATGCTTGCTTTGCTGAAATTAGTGAAAGCTATTAGTTTTGAGGGCTCAAATCCCTAGTACACTAGAAAACTTAATCATTTTTTGCTTTTACCTCGATACACCTAGATCATTAAGTGTCAGATGTTGAGTTTGTGCCTAATGTGTTCCCATTGAGAGCAATCACCTAACCACTATGGATTAGCATGCTATGTTCCCTGGATCGGTAACATGTGAACCAGACATGGAGAAGTGATGATTCCTGTTTTTGTTCTTATGCGTTGTTCATTTAAGATAAGTAATAATGAATATATAAGTCTGGCTACCTACAGTAGCATGTCATGTTCCCGAGATCGGTGGCATGTGAAATCGGGTTAGCTTGGGCAATAATTATTAATAATAAAAATGTAATTGTCGAACCAGGTGTATACCATGTTCTCGGGATCGATGATATGTTCCTTTGGGGAGACAAACAAAAAAAATTTAATAAAAATTGGTTGAGCCAGGTGTATACCATGTTCTCGGGATCGGTGGTATGTTCCTTCGGTGAGACTAATAAAATAATATGTGTGTTTCTTTCAAATTCAATAAGTGGCTCAACCACAAAGTCATATTTCTGCAAATAAGAGATTTAATTTCAGTTCTTTTTGTTCTTGGGATCATGCTCTCTTTAGGAACCATTTGGCGCAGTCATCATTTAAACTTGTTGATCCTCTTTTATCATTGTAAAAGTTTAAAATGGTCATGCTTACTAGTATACTACTGCTTTGTAGCACTCCTAACCATTAATTTTCACTAGCTAAGTCTGAGGCATGCCTTGTTTGGAGATCTATTTTACCAGGACATTCCTTACTCAGTTTACTGTTCATTATCTTGCCTTTGTCATATTCCTTTGCTTGAGGACAAGCAAAGATTTAAGTATGGGGGAACTTGATAAGTGCATTTCATATATATAATTTGGCACTCAAATTTAGCATCTATCGTGATATATCCATCCATTATTGCTATGAGTTGTGATATATTTGAATGAAAATCATATAAAAGATCATTTACTTGTCATTTGTTTATTTTGCAGAAAAGTGCGATAAGGCACTATAATCTTGAAGATCTTGTCTACAAAGAAAGAGGATACAAGACCGAGGGCCAATAGAAGAGAAGGGGGGATTCGAGTATGAAGAATTAAAGAAATGGAGGGCCAAAACTAAAGAAGAAAGGGATCTACTTGAGGCTAAAGAAGAGAAGGAGGGCAAAAGTGCAAAAATGCAGATCTGGGAGGGGATCAAAATCCCTAGCCGCATCTCCATTGCAATTGGGCCTGGCCACATCTTCATCTCTCTCCCCCTCACCACTCCTTCTCCACCTCCGGCCGCCGCCACGTCCAGGCCGGCGTGGTGGTGCGCCTCCACAGCCCATCCACCCACCAGCGCCATCCATCACCAGCACCAACACCCAGCGCAACCATCACCACCCCCCTCAGCACCAAAGCCACGTTGCGCGCCCCATCAGACACGAGGTCATGGAGGCGTCTGATCCGTCGCGCGAGCTCTTTCTCCTCCGCACGCCTCGACCCTGCTGAGTCTTCTTCCCTTCTCCATCTCTTGCTGCTACATCTCTTCTCCAAGTCCCCACACTCCTGCTCTCTCTCTCTCTCTCTCTCTCTCTCTCTCCAGCACCCCTTTCTACTTCTCCAGCATCTCCTGCTCCTACTGCTGCTCCCAACCCCCTGTTGCTATCTCTCTCTACTTCCCTTGCTACTCTTCTTCTCTGAACCTACCTGATGCTGCTCTCTCTCTCTCTCTCTTTCTCTCTCTCTCTCTCTCTCAAATTTCTGTAACTTTGAGAAGTTTATTGTTCAGTACTTTGTAATATTCAGCATTGAGATGTTTTATTACATGTAATATTCAGATTTGTTAAGTGTAATATCCTACTATTTGGTTCAGATTCGAAGTTTAATATAAACGCTTGATTAGAATGGCCTGACTAGTTGATTCCTTATCACTTTGAGAAGTATTTGACCTGTCATACTCTGTTTAGTGAAATAGTAATCTTCATATGTGTGTGGTGTCCTGTGATATATACATATGTGTGTTTGTGATGTGATATATATATACCTATGATTTTATTTTGTAGTGAGACTGCTCTTTGTGAAGTCAGAGGTGTGATTGTTTTTAATCTCAAGTTCAATGTGCTAGCTATGTACCAGTGACATATGTGACATGTATATGTGATGTGAAATAATTGTATGTCGTCCCTAGTCTTGTTCCTTCCTCGTGTCTTATACTTCCTAGTTTTATATACATATATGTGTTCTTGTCTTGTTAGTTCCTTTTGTTGAAGTTGTCCCCCTGTAGTTTTTATTTCTCAAGTTCTAGGAAAACACCAAAAAGATAGTAAGTAATATCTGAACCTCCCTTTGCTATTTTGCATTTTCTTTGTGGATTATCTTCGGGAACAATCATTGTTTGCTTAGATTCTTATTTTCTGCATTTATCTCTTAAAACTGTGCTACCTAGCTTTAGCCGGTCATAGTCGTCGTCGCCTAGTCCCTGTGGAGAACACGACACTCATAGTTTGGGGCGTAAAAACCCCTCTATACTATAATTGATCACTACGTCGACAACATCATGGTAAAATCTTGGGAGGCGAGGACTCTTATTCAAGATTTGGAGGAGACTTTTGCCAGCTTGCGCGAGGTGGACCTGCGGCTCAACCCAGAGAAGTGCGTGTTCGGTGTCCCTTCCAGCAAGTTGTTGGGTTTCCTTGTGTCGCACCGAGGGATCGAGGCCACCCGGGAGAAAGTCAAAGCAATAGAAGACATGAGCCCACCACAAACCCTGAAGGAAATGCAGAAGCTCGCGGGCCGTGTGACCTCATTGTCATCTCCAAGCTGGGGGAGCGCGCCTTGCCGTTCTTGAAGCTGATAAAGAAGAAGGGCCCGTTCGAGTGGACTCCAGAGGCCGACCAGGTATTCCAAGGCCTCCGGAGATATTTAAACAGCCCGCCAGTGATGGTAGCACCTCGCCCCCTCGAGCCCCTGGTGCTTTACCTGGCCGCCACACCTTACTCGGCAAGCGCGAAGTTGGTAGCTCTCCGGGATGACCGCCAGGTCAAGGGCGCGCGGTGTAATGCCGCACCTACGAACAAGACAACACAGAGCCAAGATAGCCCCACCAGAGCCACATCAACGCCAGCAGATGACTAAGCCCTGCAAGATGGCGCTGCAGGGCCTGTGGAGGCCCTGATAGGTGACCAAGCTAATGAGGACCCCTCGCCTCAGGAGGTGTCCCAACCTCTTGAGGCCTCGGGCTCCATCGATGCTCCCGCCCTCGTCGAGCACCCAGTGTACTTCGTGAGGACGGTACTGCAGGATGCGAGGGCACGGTACCCCATGCCACAAAAGCTCTTGCTCGTGCTCTTGGTGGCCTCGCGTAAACTGCGTCACTACTTCCAAGGTCATCCAATCAAGGTTGTCTCGGCCTACCCGCTGGAGAGAGTGCTCCGGAGCCCCAATGCTGCTGGAAGAGTTGCTGAATGGAACATCAAACTGCAAGCATTCCAGCTGGAGTTCAGCACAACTAGGGTCATCAAGGGAGCCGCGCTCGCCGACTTCGTGGTAGAATGGACTGACATCCCGGGACTTGAAGCAGGCAAGGACCAATCTCTCTCACCTGGAAGTGAAGCACCAGATGGCTGGGTCATGTATTTTGATGGCCCGTTCACATGCCAGGGCGCGGGGGCTGGAGCAGTGCTCATCTCACCCACTAGGGACAAGCTCTACTATCCGTGTAGCTCTGCTTCCAGCAGGGCGAGAAGGTCTCCAACAACATCGTGGAGTACAAAGGCCTCATCGCTGGCCTTAGGCTGCGGTGTCCCTAGGGGTGAAGCGTCTCACCATGAGGGGCGACTCGCAGCTCCTCGCCAACTTCTCCAACAAGGTACATGAGACGAGGGACGAGCACATGGAGGCATACCTCGCGGAGGTATGCAAAATGGAAAAGCGGTTCTTTGGCCTAGAGTTGCAGCACGTGCCCCGTGGCACCAACAAGGAGGCCAACAACATCGCCAAAAGGGCATCCAAGCGCCAACCCCAAGAGCCTAGCGTCTTTGAGGAACGGCTCTTCAAGCCTTCAGCAGCACCTCTGCCTTCAGGGCTGGTGCTGCCTTGGGAGGAACTCCCCCAGCCACCTACCTCTAAAGCCCTGGCCTGTGGCCCGACCTCAAGAGCACACCTGCTCCTAGCGCTCGAGCCTCAGGAAGGGTGCTGGACCAAGCAGTTCAAAGACTACCTGACGCAAGGGACGCTGATGGAGAAAGAGGAGGATGCAGAGCGTGTGGCCCGACAGGCTACGGCATACTGTGTCGGTGGGAAACGACACCTATGGGATCACAGGAATCCCTACTACGGTTGCGGGGCGCAGGGTTGTGAAAAGAGCAGGATTAGTAATTGGCACAAGGATCGTTTACCCAGGTTCGGGCTGTGAGGATGCGTAAAACCCTAGTCCTGCTTGGTGGATGTATTGAGTGTTCTTGAGCTCTCAAACTAGCTACGGGTGCTGTGTGGTTTGAAAGAGCCGAATCCTGTTCCAGTACGCCACAGGCCTCCTTTTATAGGCGAAAGGGGCTGCCACAGTGGCACACAGGAGGTGGAAAGGCCTACAGTGCTGCGATCTTATCGCTCGTTGTCGGTGTCAAAACCGGCGGATCTCGGGTAGGGGGTCCCGAACTGTGTGTCTAGGCGGATGGTAACAGGAGACAAGGGACACGATGTTTTACCCAGGTTCGGGCCCTCTTGATGGAGGTAAAACCCTACGTCCTGCTTGATTAATATTGATGATGTGTGTTACAAGAGTAGATCTACCACGAGATCAAGGAGGCTAAACCCTAGAAGCTAGCCTATGGTATGATTATTGTTCGTCCTACGGACTAAAGCCATCCGGTTTATATAGACACCGGAGAGGGCTAGGATTACACAGAGTCGGTTACAATGGTAGGAGATCTACATATCCATATCGCTAAGCTTGCCTTCCACGCCAAGGAAAGTCCCATCCGGACACGGGACGAAGTCTTCCATCTTGTATCTACGTAGTCTTGGAGTCCGGCCGATGATGATAGTTCGGCTATCCGGACACCCCCTAGTCCAGGATGCCCTCAGTAACCCCTGAACCAGGCTTCAATGATGACGAGTCTGGCGCGCATATTGTCTTCGGCATTGCAAGGCGGGTTCCTCCTCTGAATAATTTATAGAAGATTGTGAACACCAGGATAGTGTCCAGCTCTGCAAAATAAATTCCACATACCACCGTAGAGAGAATAATATTTACACAAGTTCAATCAGCTGACGTATTTGGTGGCGTGACGTCACACCACTACCAAGCCTTCGAATTGTTTTTATTGTACCACCTCAGCACGTTTAGCGAAGCGGTTTCCTTGGCACGTCTTGTCGAAGCAGAGATTGTGTCCCCCTTATTCCGGGATTCCCATCAATATGGACGTGGGTAACCCAACCGCGCCATTGATTGCGGCGCTTGGGGGATAAGCGAGTTTTATCAGGCCGGTGGGGACGCATGTTTTCGTCCGCCCATATAAGGGGATAAAGATCCAACCCTTTTACCTGCGCCTTCTTCCTCCTTGGCTTATCCATCTATGCGAACTGAAGCTCCAGCGCCCAACTCCGCACATCTCACCTCAACCTCCTCCAACTATGTCCGGAGCGGGAGGCAAGTGGATGGCCTCCTCCGTTACGGAGGGGCACATCTAGAAGCTGCGCAGCGCCGAATATTTGTCCAGCGACATCGCGCATCGGCTCCCCGACGAGAGAGCTCATCCCCACCCCCAGGCCCCATGAGAGGGTAGTATTTCTAACCCATTTCCTCCGCGGACTGGGCTTCCCACTCCATCCCTTTCTCCGGGGGCTCATGTTCTACTACGGCCTGGATTTTCACGATCTGGCCCTGAATTTCATCCTCAACATCTCGGTGTTTATTGTTGTGTGTGAGGCCTTCCTCTGCATACAGCCCCACTTCGGCTTGTGGCTCAAGACCTTCAGTGTCAAGCCGAAGGTTGTGAAGGGCAGCCAAGCGGAGTGCGGAGGCGCCATGGTGGGCAGGATGTCCAACATTACTTGGCTTGAGGGCACTTTCATGGAAACCATCAAGGGGTGGCAATCGGGGTGGTTCTACATCACCGAGCCGCGTGACCCTGAATGGGCAGCAGCCCCCGAATTCAGATCTGGCATCCCCACACGGCTCACTTCCTGGAAAGAGAGCGGCCGGACTTGGGGTGATTCGGAGGAGCTGACCGGACTCCAAGCCTCCGTCCAAAAGCTGGTAGACAAGAAGCTCAAGCTTGTCAACGTGGTCCAGGTCATGCTCATCCGCCGGATCCTCCCGTGCCAACGACGGGGCTTCAACATGTGGGAGTTCGATCCGGCGCAGCACCAGACTTTGAGCGGGCTCTTCGACACTACGTACGAAGATGTCTGGAGGGTGCTGTTCAAGGGCGCCGAGGCTCCCGCATCCACTACTGAAGATCGCGGATTCAGCTCGCAGTGTCCGGCTGACGAGGTAAGCGATTTTGTCCTTTACGGGACGCTTGTTTTCCATAGTTTGACTCTATGCGGGATCTAAACTCCCTTTCCTTTGACAGGACTGGCTGGCGAAGGCCGAGCGGACTATCTGTCCGGCCCCATTGCCAGAGGACCCAGCGGACGCCCGCCTAACTGGGCTGCTGGCTCCGGCACCGCACGTGGTGCCGGAGAAGAAGGCCAAGAAGAAGGCCACAGGGACTCGGAAGAGTTCTCGTTTTTAGGTGCTATCGGATGACGACTCCGAGGCCAACTCCTCTCACCAAGATGAGGAGGAGAAGAAGAAAGCCTCTCCCCTAGTGGGGGGAGGGAAGAAAAGGAAGGCCTCTCCAACGAGGGAGGCCGAAGGGTCCAAGAAGGGAAAAACTCTTCCCCCGGACTGCTCTGCCAACGCCAGTGACGGCGACGAGGACTGGCCTCCAAGGGCCAAGCCCCTGGCGAGATCGTGAGTATCCGGACTCCCGAATAACTTCATGGTTTTGTTTTTTGCTACACAATGTCTTTCTAATGCCGCATACAACCCTGCAGTCCGCCCAAGGACGATCTTCCCGCTTCATCGAGCGGGTCCTTAGGTGCGTCGGATATGGATTCTCTTCCGACCGCCTCCACCCCCCGCGACACGGACGATGCCGATGTGGGATCCCGGGAAGGGACCCACCAGGAAGAGGAGGCCCCGGAGGTGTCGCAGGACAACCTCCCGGACTTTGCACCGGACTCGGCTCCGGATCCCACAGTGGCTCCGGAGTCCGGCGGGCGGCCCCTTCGTAAGAAGGGCAAGACCGTGACACCGGCAGCCTCCGTCCAACCGGAGGAGCCGGATAGCTTGCTAGAGGCGCTCAATGCTGCCTCCATCAAAGAGGAACACCGCACTGTTATGAGTGCGGTGATTCAGAAGGTGCAGCTTGCCAAGAGCGGGCTGACCGAAGCCTGCAGCAGCCTTCTAACAGGCTTTGAGGTAAGAATTTTGATATATGTAAAATAGTACCGCATAGACAGTAGCCCCTGATGCTCGGTTCGGTGTTCGGAAAGAAAAGCCGGTCTGAGGATCTAAGAAGATATACGCAGGAGTCATAAAAAATATGTTAATATGGGATTGCAGGCTACGCTGCTGACCTCTGCCGCACTGACTGCGGAGGTCAATACTTTGAAGGAAAGCCTCGAGCGGTCCGAGAATGAGCTCGGCCGTGCCAAGAAGCAGCTCGAGGACAAGGAAGGTGAGTAACACCTTATTAAAATTGTACCTTACAGAAAAGGATTTTGGTTGCAAAAAAAATGACAAGGATAACGTGGGTATGGCAGGGGCTACTAACGAGGTGGCGACCCTGAAAGAGGCGGTGGCCGCGGCCGAACGCAATGCAGCCGCGGAGCGCACCGAGCGAGAGAAGCAGGAGGCGCAGGTGGTGGAGGTACAGCAAGAGCTCCAGGATCTCGTGAAAAAACATGAGAGCCTGGAGCGTGACTCGAAGACTCGAGAGTCTGAGCTTGCAACGGCTCTTGAGAGTGCCAAAGCCGCTAAGGCCGAAGCCTACAAGGCCCTCCAGGAAATCGAGGCGTTGAAGAAAATAGCAGCGGGAAAGGCATTTTTGATGCAAAGTAAGCATGTGAGTGTCCGATGCTGCCGCATTCTACCGGGCCGAGGAGGGGAGCTCGACGGAGAAGGTCTTCTGGTCTCAGTATGCTAAGGCCAGACATCCGGTGCCCCTTAGCGACCACCTGAAGCAGCTGGTCGAGCTCCACAAGGCGGCTGAACAGGCCATGAAGGGCCTCATAGTTCGGCTGTGGCCTAAGGAGGCCATGCCTGGGAGCTACTTTGGCCTGGTGTGGCGGCTGTTGGATGCGTGCCCGTGGGTTGAAGTCATCAAGCACTCCGCCTGTATTGAAGGTGCCCGTCGGGCCCTTACCCGCGCAAAGGTGCACTGGGGCAATATGGATGCCCAGAAGCTCGTGACAGACCCGCCACCGCAGGGCAAGGAGCATCGCACGCCCGAGATGTATTATAAGAGTGTGCTGAAGGGCGCCCGCACTATTGCGGGTGAGTGCTCCAAAGATGTAATATTTGAGTAGACTCACTATTTGTTATCCTGTGCGCTGAAAACTTAGTTCATTTGCGCTAAGCAACGCATTTTAATTTAAAATATTACCTTCTGTGCGGCTGTTTATCAAATCTGAGAGATGGCAAGTCGTCGGCTTCATCCCCCATGCCACAAGTGCTGGGGTGTTCGGGATAAATTTGAGCACTCTTGTTCCCATATTTGGGTCCATCTAGGGAGGCGCTCAACACAACGAACAAGGCAACCAGAATTATAATGCTTGAACACTCTCACTTAGCCATAGAATTTTATAATTTTAAATTTCGGCGAAGCCCCTAGTCTTCGGAAGGCCGAATTTGGGGCGCTCTCCACGCCTGGGCCGGATAAAGTCGGCTCCTCACTCTAAGCGGCATAAGTCTTTAAGGACTCGCAAAAAACCTCTCGAACAGCGACCAGCTCTCGCCTCATCATGACGGTCAGTTTTAGCTTTCTCCACTGAGGCGCTCGCCCAGCTCAACCGGGGCGTAATCGCAGTGGTTCTCCCAGTGCTACCTTAGCCGATACAACGGAACGTAGGGTACCAAAACATGGGAGCCTGGCAAACCCAACTATTGACCCAAGACATGATTCGGAGCCGATGCATATAATGCTATAAGTTTGGGGTGCCGCACTTGTGAAAGTGTTGGGACTTATCACACCATGATGCGGGAAACATAAGCCCCTAGTGTATTTAGCCGTACCAAAAAGTACGGATGCGACATGTCACAAATGAACATATGTATAAGAGAGAAATGCAATTGGAAGCAAAAAGGTGTTGCATTACTTATTCAAGAAAAACTGCTGTAAGTGCAGAACGATACAAATGGTGCGATAAGCAAGGGATGGGACTGTTAAATATGTCCCCCTCCAGGTGTAGGCTGCGGAATGGTGCATAAAACAGATTTAATGCTCGTAATTGAGACCACATGGATATTCGTTGTAGCCTTTCTCCTTCCCTGGCTGTTGCATCATGAGTTCGGCAGGTCTACTGCCGGACAGGGCCTCTGACGAACGGAGTCCTGTGGGTAAAAATAAAAAGAAAAGAAAAAAAAGAACGACACACTTGTGAGCCCCTGGTGTGGTTAAGCCGTATTCTGGGCCTATCGTGGTCGTGCCCCTCTCCCCATGCCCATGGTATCTTCAGAGCGTAATGGTGTACACGAAGGACCTGTCTTGACGTTTTGCAGGGGCTGGGGTTGGTGTCGCACTGCTACGCGTGCTCGGAACGTGCCAGGTGGTCTTGTTGTATGTTACTCCGGGCGCGTTTAGCCGTGTCCGGTCGCTTAATGGCCGGACTCGAGAATTGCCTTAAGAGGCTGCACTATACTTCTGCCGCGAGAGCCGCTGTATGTTCCTCCGTTCGGAGAGAGCGTTCAGTGTTTCCGTTGACCGTGATGACTCCTCGAGGGCCTGGCATCTTGAGCTTGAGGTATGCGTAGTGCGGCACCGCATTGAACTTTGCGAACGCAGTACGTCCGAGCAGAGCATGATAGCTGCTGCGAAACGGAACTATGTCGAAGATTAACTCCTCGCTTCGAAAGTTATCCGGGGATCCGAAGACCACTTCCAGTGTAACTGATCCTGTACAATTGGCTTCTACACCTGGTATGACACCTTTAAAGGTCGTCTTGGTAGGTTTAATCCTTGAGGGGTCTATGCCCATTTTACACACTGTGTCCTGATAAAGCAGGTTCAGGCTGCTGCCGCCGTCCATCAGGACTCTGGTGAGGTGAAATCCATCAACAATTGGGTCTAGAACCAATGCGGCGAATCCTCCATGGCGGATGCTGGTGGGGTGGTCCCTTCGGTCAAAAGTGATCGGGCAGGAGGACCATGGATTGAACTTCGAGGCAACTGGCTCCATCGCGTATACATCCCTGAGTGCACGCTTCCGCTCCCTTTTGGGTATGTGCGTTGCGTATATCATGTTCACCGTCCACACCTGTGGGGGGAAACCCTTCTGTCCTCTATTGTTCGGCGGTCGGGTCTCTTCCTCGTCATCGCTGTGCAGCCCCTTGTCATTGTTTTCGGCAATTAACTTGCCTGCCTGTTTGACTACCCAACAGTCCCTGTTGGTGTGGTTGGCTGGCTTTTCGGGGGTGCCGTGTATCTGGCACGAGCGGTCGAGTATTCGGTCCAAATTGGATGGACCCGGAGTAGTTCTTTTGAATGGCTTTTTCCGCTGACCGGGTTTAGAGCCTCTGAATCCGGCATTGACTGCCGTATCTTCACTGTTATTGCCGTTAATGCGGCTTTTGTTTTTGTTGCGACGCAACCTGCCATTACGGTCCTTGAAATCTGGACTGCCAGGATTTTTGCTAAGGTTATTGTTGCGTGCTAGCCAGCTGTCCTCACCCGCGCAGAAGCGGGTCATGAGTGATGTGAGGGCTGCCATGGATTTCGGCTTTTCCTGTCCTAGGTGCCAGGCAAGCCACTCGTCGCGGATGTTGTGCTTGAAGGCCGCTAGGGCCTCTGCATCCAGACAGTCGACGATTTGGTTCTTCTTGGTTAAGAACCGTGTCCAGAATTGTCTGGCCGATTCGTCTGGCTGCTGAATTATGTGGCTTAGGTCGTCGGCGTCTGGTGGTCGCACATATGTGCCTTGGAAGTGATGGAGGAATGCGGCTTCCAGGTCTTCCCAACTCCCGATTGACTCTGCTGGCAAGCTGTTAAGCCAATGCCGGGGTGGTCCTTTAAGTTTGAGTGGGAGATATTTGATGGCGTGAAGATCATCACCACGGGCCATGTGGATATGAAGGAGATAGTCTTCGATCCATACCGCGAGGTCTGTTGTGCCATCGTAGGATTCAATGTTCACGGGTTTAAACCCTTCGGGGATTTGATGATCCATTACTTCGTATGTGAAGCATAGTGGGTGTCCGGCGCCTCTGTACTGGGCGATATCACGATGCAGCTCGAAAGAGCTTTGTCTATTTTGTTCGGCCCGGTCGGACTTACTGTGTCCGGCCCGACGGTTGTCGTCGCGTATCATGGGGCACCCACGCGATCTATAGATCGATCTTGATTGTCTCGCCTTATCCTCCAATATATCTCGCAAGTCCGGAGCGTTCCCCTGTGGCTTTGTGCTCTTCGAGCGATGCCGGGGTACGGTTCTAGTGAAGGGCCTAGGGGCCTCTCTGTCGCGACCGCGGGGTGGTCGGTCAGCCGTATTGTCTGCTGGTGATGCAGGTTCATACGCCTCCTCCTCTAATCGGGGGAGCAGCTTGCGTTTAGGGTAACTTTTGGAGGGGCGTTCGAGCTCATGCTCTTCGGCCGCGAGGACTTCAGTCCATCTGTCGGCTAGCAGATCTTGATCAGCTCTAAGCTGTTGCTGCTTTTTCTTGAGGCTGTTTGCCGTGGCCATAAGCCTGCGTTTAAAACGCTCTTGTTCGACGGGATCCTCAGGCACGAAGAATCCGTCATCGTCGAGGCTTGCCTCGTCTCCGGAGGGAGGCATATAATCCTCTACCTCTTCTTCTGCCGCTCTCTCATGAGGGCTGGCGTCTTCGTCCTCCTGCGCTGAATCTTGCTGGAGTGGGTTGTCTTCGGCACTGTCCGGTGTGTTATTATCTCCGGTGCCGGAATCTTCATTCTTGCTGTGGTGGGATTTAGAGCGGCACCGCTGACGCTGGCGCTTGGGCTGTTTCTTGGAGGGGTCATCCTCCGCTGTTGCTTCGCCATTCCCATCCTTTGGGATATCCACCATGTATATGTCATATGATGAGGTGGCTTTCCAGTGCCCGGTAGGCGCTGGTTCTTGGTCGTCTCCGGCATCATCGTTCATACCGTCGATGTCTTCGGAATCGTAGTCTAGCATGTCGGTTAGATCGTCGATAGTGGCTACTAAGTGGCTGGTGGGTGGGCTTTGAATTTCTTCGTCGTCCGCATCCCAACCGTCCTGATCGCAGTCCGTCCAGGGTTCTCCTGATAACGAGATATACTTTAGCGAACTCAAGATGTCGCCAAAAGGTGAGTGTTGAAAGATGTCCGCTGCGGTGAACTCCATGACCGGCGCCCAATTGGATTCGATTGAAGGGGGCGCGGGAGGTTCGGAGTCCGGCAAGGAGTCCGGCACCTCAGAGTCACGAGCTTCATGAGGGACAAGGTCAGTGTTCGGCTCTATCGCTGTAGAGGTTGCAGCCCCTGAGGCGGTGTCTAACCATCTGTCCTCGATCTGCGCAGCCGGCTCCGAATTGAAGATCGGAGCGGACTCGAGTGCGGCCTCCAGGGTACTGTCTGGCTGCAGAGCTAAATCATGCCCATCGTGACAGTGCGGCGCGCTTGGCTGTGGCCCGTACCCATCGAAGATCAAGTCCCCGCGGATGTCAGCCGTGAAGTTCAAACCTCCAAATCTGACCTGATGGCCAATGGCGTAGCTTTCGATCTGCTCCAGATGGCCAAGTGAATTGGCCCGCAGTGCAAAGCCGCCGAATATGAAGATCTGTCCGGGGAGGAAAGTCTCACCCTGGACTGCGTCGCTGATGATGATCGAAGAAGCCATCGAGCCTTTCGGTGATGACACAAAGGAACTCTCAATGAAAGCACCAATGTCGGTGTCAAAACCGGCGGATCTCGGGTAGGGGGTCCCGAACTTTGTGTCTAGGCGGATGGTAACAGGAGACAAGGGACACGATGTTTTACCCAGGTTCGGGCCCTCTTGATGGAGGTAAAACCCTACGTCCAGTTTGATTAATATTGATGATGTGTGTTACAAGAGTAGATCTACCACGAGATCAAGGAGGCTAAACCCTAGAAGCTAGCCTATGGTATGATTGTTGTTCGTCCTACGGACTAAAGCCATCCGGTTTATATAGACACCGGAGAGGGCTAGGGTTACATAGAGTCGGTTACAATGGTAGGAGATCTACATATCCGCATCGCCAAGCTTGCCTTCCACGCCAAGGAAAGTCCCATCCGGACACGGGACGAAGTCTTCAATCTTGTATCTTCGTAGTCTTGGAGTCTGGCCGATGATGATAGTTCGGCTATCCGGACACCACCTAGTTGTAACACCCCGGATTCGATGCGCCAGGTGTCTGCCAGTTATTCGCCATCGTTGCCATGTCATTTGCTTGTGTGTTGCATTTTATCATGTCATCATGTGCTTTGCATTGCATACGTGTTCGTCTCATGCATCCGAGCAGTTTCCCCGTTGTCCGTTTTGCAATCCGGCGCTCCTATGCTCCCCGGCGTCCCCTTCTTGCCTCTGTTCGTGAGCGGGTGCTAAACTTTCTCGGAATGGCCCGAGGTTTGTCAAGTGGCCTTGGTATAGCACTGGTAGACCGCCTGTCAAGTTTCGTGCCATTTGGAGTCCGTTTGATACTCCAACAGTTAACCGGTTAACCGCGTAGCCCGAAACCCCCCTTTCTCTTTGCAGCCCAACACCCCTTCCAAACTGGCCCAAAACCCATCTAACTCCCCTCCATACTCTCGGTCGTTTGATCACGATCGTGTGGGCCAAAACCGCTCCTCATTTGGACTCTCCTAGCTCCCCCTACCTATTTATATGCCCCTCCCCCGAAATTTCCGCAGACGAAACCCTAGCCCCGCTCCCCTTGCGCGCCGGACGCGTCCGCCCGCGCCGGACACGTCCGCCCCGGCCGCCGCAGCTACTCCCGCGCTGACACGTGTCCCCCGCGCCTCCTCTCTCTCCTCACCGCCGCCGTCAGCCCGCCGAGCCTACGCAGAGCCCGCCCGAGCCCATCCGGGGCTCGAGCGCCGCCCGCGCGCCGCCGCCTGTCCCCGCCGGATTCCGCCGCCGGAGCGCGCTCGCCTCGCCGGGCCCGCTCGCCGCCGCGCGCTCCCCCGCGCCCCTCGCTGCCCGGCCGCGGCCCTCCCTCCGCTGCCAGGGCCTCACCTCCGCCGTCCGGATCGCGTTCTCGCCGGCGTCGCGCCGCCCATCGCCGCCCGGTGGCCGCCGGATCCCGCGCCCGCCGCCGGATCCCGTGCCCCGCCGCAGTTCGCCGCCCGGGTCACCGCAGCTCCTGCCGGGCCCCTCCGTCGCCGGAAACAGACGCCCCGAGGCCGATCCGTCCATGCCTGCCCTCATTCCGGTCCCGCGCACCTCGCCGGAGACCCGTGCCGCCATTCAGCGCCACCGGCCTCGTCGGAGGTCGACGAGGCGCCAGATCCAGCTGCCCGTGGGCCACGTGGGCCGCCTTACAGCCAAGGCCCGCTGCAGCCTCCCCGCAACCTGGGCCGAGCCCACTAGGTGAACAGGACACCTAATCCCCGCCCGGGCGTCACATAATTATATTGCGCCCGCATGTTTTTTTCCTGTAATATGCCTAAGTCCCGAATATTTTGTTATTATCATGCCATGTTCATTGCATCATATCTCTGCATCCGTAGCTCCGTTTTGTGCGTGTAATACGTCAAATTGTTCGTCTCAACGAGTACATCATTTCATTCCATTGCGTCATATTCATTTGAGCCCATCTTAATGCCTGAATCATCGTTGCAAGAGTGCTTCATGATGTTAATCTGCTAAAACTGTAATAATGAGCTCATTTGTCATTTTTGCCATGATTGATGTGTGCACCGTATGAGGTTGATGTCTACATGTGTTTTGAACTATGCCATGTCTTCTTTATAGAGGTGCTTACCATGTATTTTTGTGATCGATGTGGTGACTAGCACAAGCATGCAAACTAGGCTTCGTGATGTTGCTGATTGTAGTCCCTGTTCTGCTGTTATTTTGATGCCATGTAAACTTGATGCTACAGAGAGATCCATGCATATTTTGAGATACTTCAGTAAGGATGTTTTGAAGATATGGTTGTTATATATCCATTCATGCCCTTGGTTGCAATTATGGAGTAGTCTAGCATGCAATTTTCGTGCTCTACTTTTGCTTCAAAATGTTTCCTGGCAGATTGTTTACATGTTATTCAATTTTGCCAAAGTTGTTGTAGTTGATCCTTGCATGCTATGAACTTGTTCTTGCCTTGGTTTGTTCTACAAATATGTATTATTGATGATGCTATGCTTATTTTGTCATGCAATGACTTGTGGTGAGTGAATCGAGCTTGTTAAGTAGTGTACTTGATGTTGCTGTTCTGCTAGGCTGAATCTGTTATTTCGTGATGCTATATAAACATGTTGCTACTAGTCATTCTATGCATAATCTGGAGATGATCACTAAACATGTTTTGTTCTACATGTCATGCTCTATCTATTCATGCCCCTGGTTGCAATTATAGATTACTGTAGCTTGTTGTAATCTTGCTCCAAAGTTGCTTGATAATGTTGCTGTCAGCCTGTTAACATCAAGTTCAGTTGTTGCCATGTGTTTTGCAGGTGATCCATGCACCCTATGACCTTGCTATTGCCACGCTTAGCTTCACAAACATGCCTTCTTACTGTTGGTTGCCTTTCCATGCCATTTATTGTTCTGTGGTGAGTGGTACAAGCTCATCTACATGCCTTCATAATTCTGTTTCTGCCATGTTTGGATCTATATAATAACTTGCTATGTTTACGTGGGTGCCATCATATTTTCTGATCCTTCTTGGCTCATGGTCAGTAAAGGACATTTGATCTATGCATTTAGTAGATTCATGCCATGCCGTTGTTTGCCATGATAAGTTCCTGTAACATGTTGTTTGATAGATCTAAACATTCCAACCTGATGTTATTTCTGCAAAACCTGAAACTGTTATTATTTGCAATCTTTCCATGTGTGTTTGAGCATGTTCTAGTGATTTCTGGAGATAGCTCACTGTTCATGTTTTGTTATGCTTTACCTGTACATCATGCCCATGTCTTTTGTTTTCATGTTGAGATGCTGTAGCTTATTTTTTTGATGCTTGCAATATGCCTAGTTGCTGTTTTGGACAGATTGTTGCTATAACTTGTTTCATGTGTGTGTGTTGAACCCTTGCTCCATTTTGAGTGTGCTCTATATGAAACTTGCTTAGAATTGCATGTAGCTTCATATTATCATGTTGCATCCATGTTTTGAGGTGTTTGCTTGATGTTTGGGTGCATTTTGCATCAATGCCATGTTGATCTTGTTTTGCTCATATCTTCTAGGCCATAGCTCCGAATTAAATGAACTTTATATGTAACTTGACTAGAATCTCGTGTAGATCATCTTTGTGCATCTTAACTTGCTGTTTAACAACTTGAACATAAGGTTTATTCAGATCTGGACCAATTTCGAAATATGCATATGAGGACTTACCGGAATTGTTATATGTTGTTCCCGGCCTCATTTAAACTTGCCTTGATGAGTTGCTCTTGTTTGCATCATCTCTTGCCATGAGTAGCCTCATTTAGATTGGTCATGCATCATACTTGTTTGTGCATCATGCCTTGTTCATGTGTGGTGTGTTTACCATGTTGTGTGCTTCTTCTTGTTAGTTCCTGTTTCGTTGCGATCGTGAGGATTCGTTCGTCTACGCTTGGTTCGGCTTCATCCGTTCGTCTTCTTCATGGACTCGTTCTTCTTCCTTGCGGGATTTCAGGCAAGATGACCGCTACCCTGGATCTCACTACTATCATTGCTATGCTAGTTGCTTCGTTCTATCGCTATGCCGCGTTACCTATCTTTTGCTCCTGAAGCCTCCCATATTGCCATGAACCTCTAACCTTTGACACCTTTCCTATGCAAACCATTGCTTGGCTATGTCACCGCTTTGCTTAGCCCTCTTATACCGTTGGTAGTTGCAGGTGAAGTTGAAGATTTCTCCATGGTGGACAGGATTTTGGTTGGGATATCACAATATCTCTTATATTATTAATGCATCTATATACTTGGTAAAGGGTGGAAGACTCGGCCTTTTGCCTAGTGTTTTGTTACACTCTTGCCGCCCTAGTTTCTGTCATACCGGTGTTATGTTCCCGGATTTTGCGTTCCTTACGCGGTCGGGTGATTTATGGGACCCCCTTGACAGTTCGCTTTGAATAAAACTCCTCCATCAAGGCCCAACCTTGGTTTTACCATTTGCCTCACCTAGCCCTTTTTCGCTTGGGAGTCGCGCTCTCGAGGGTCATCTTTATTTTACCCCCCCCCCCCCACCCCCTCCCAGGCCAGTGCTTGTCTAAGTGTTGGTCCAAACCGAGTGATGTCCGGCGCCCCCTGGGTAACCAGGGTCTATGCCAACCCGACGTCTGGCTCATCCGGTGTGACCTGAGAACGAGATATGTGCAGCTCCTATCGGGATTTGTCGGCATAGCGGGAGGCTTTGCTGGTCTTGTTTTACCATTGTTGAAATGTCTTGTAAACCGGGATTCCAAGTCTGATCGGGTATTCCCGGGAGAAGGTATATCCTTCGTTGATCGCGAGAGCTTATCATGGGCTAAGTTGGGACACCCCTGCAGGGTATAATCTTTCGAAAGATGTGCCTGCGGTTATAGGCAGATGGGAATTTGTTAATGTCCGGTTGTAGATAACTTGACACCAGATCCGAATTAAAACGCATCAACCTAGTGTGTAGCCGTGATGGTCTCTTCTCGGCGGAGTCCGGGAAGTGAACACGGTCTTTGGGTTATGATTGACGTAAGTAGGAGTTCAGGATCACTTCTTGATCATTACTAGTTGATGACCGTTCTGCTTGCTCTCTTCTCGCTCTTATTTGCGTATGTTAGCCACCACATATGCTTAGTCGCTGCTGCAGCCTCACCACTTTACCCCTTCCTTTCCCTTTAAGCTTTGCTAGTCTTGATACCCATGGTAATTGGATTGCTGAGTCATCGTGGCTCACAGATTACTACAACAACAGTTGCAGGTACAGGTTATGCGATGATCTTGACGCGAGAGCGATGTTTGCTTGTCTTGGAGTTCTTCTTCTGCTTCTTCTTCGATCAGGGGATAGGTTCCAGGTCGGCAGCCTGGGCTAGCAGGGTGGATGTCGTTTGAGTTTCTGTTTGTATTTCATCCATAGTCGGATGGTGCTCTGATGTATTGTGATGTTGTATTCATGTGGCATTGTATGCCTTTTGTATGTATCCCCATCTATTATGTAATGTTGATGTAATGATATCCACCTTGCAAAAGCGTTTCAATATGCGGGTCTATCCTTGGTGGGACCTTCGAGTTCCTTTTGGATAGGGTCGCATATTGGGCGTGACAAGTTGGTATCAGATCCTCGACCGACCCTAGGAGCCCTCTTGATTGATCGTGTAGTTTGGTCGTTGTTAAGTCTAGAAGAAAACTATTTTCGGAGTCTAGTTATATCGGAGAGTAGGAATTCTTTTTACTCCTCAGCCCCTTCGTCGCTCTGGTGAGGAATCTTGACGTAGGTGTTTTGAATTACTCCTCTTCCCTTTCAAACTTTCTTTAGGATCACGCAGTTGGTTTTCCGATCGTTGGTTCTCAGCTCTTTTCATCTGGTGCATTTCTCGTCAAGTTGACTCGAGCCTCTTCATCTTTGCCAAGTTCAATCCTCAGTTGTTTTCTTTTCCCACCCGCCCTCCCTTTTTCTTCTCGAAGCCGGAGTCCATAATCGAGTATCCATCCTACTCGTGCGAAGTTTTGCTCTCTCTCCTCAATGATTTCAACCCGTGTTTTCTCTTCAAGATATTCGTTGGTTCCCCCTTCCAAGTTGCCTTTGTTTTCCTGCCCTCCCACCCTTTATCTTCCCGGAGTCTGAGTCTCTCTCGACCATCTATCTCATTCGTGCGGAACCTCTTCAGTCTTTCGTAAATTATTTCAACTGGTGAATTCTCGTCTCGTTTGTCATTCTTCATCTCTTTTTCTTTCCGGTGGATTCAATTCAAGTTTTTTGGTGTTGATCGTATTCTTTCCCTCAGCTCAAGTGTTTTCCCTGCTCGTTCGCCTCTCGCCAGTTTATCATTCCGGAGTGTTCAAGTCATCTCTGGAGATTCGTCTGTGTTTGAATTAATTCGAGGTTGTCACCTCATTCAAATATTTCAATTGTTCTGGTGCATCATTTATCTGTTCAACAATCCTTGCTAACGGTGTTTTCTATTTAGTGGGCCCTAACCCACAGGTCTTTTTCCAGGATCTTACCTGACTCTTCTAATTCTCCCGGGGTTATTCTCAAATTCTTTTCAAGTCTGACGTAAGAATGAATTTCATCAGTCAGATGTCCTTTCAAGATCGATTCCAAATCATTTCATTGTTGGATCAACCTCTCTGCTTTTCATTTTCCCAGAGTATCTCAGTAATTTTGGTGGTGTTTCTCGTCGTCAGTCGAAGATAGAAGAAGAGTTTTTCCTCTAAATTTTGTCCGTTCTCCCGGAGTTTCGTGGTTCTAGCTTCATATTATCCTCTCAAAATATTCCATTTGTCAGATATTCCTTTTCTCAACCATCCGGAGTTTGTCAGAACTTGTTTTCCCATTTCTTTTCACCGGAGGCCATCGTTCCAGTTATTGTTCTCTATTTATCCCGGTGCTTCGTTCAAGAGTTCTTTAATCAGCTCGTGATCTCTTTGTCCTTTTGCATCTAAATCCCCTCGAGCAAATTGGTTCTTCTAATTCTTCCCGGTGATTCCTTCTCTTTCATCAGTCATTTTCGAATTTTCACGGTGGTCGTTCAAGATTCTTTTCCTTGATTATCATTATAATTCATTCATTCTTTCCAATCCTACCAGTGGTTCAGTAAGACCTTCTCAAGTTTTTGATATGTCACTTCTCAATCTTTTTCATGAAGAATAAGTAGTTTGCAAAATCCATTGCTTGTCATCAATTTAATTTGATGAAGGATAAGCATACAATAAATCTTATTCTTATTTCATCCAAGTGAGTAATCCCTTCCTTCGGAGTTTGTTCGTGAGGAATAAATTCTAGTTCCAAGTGTTTTTCATCTTTTCTTTCCCGAAGTTCAGTTTCCTTGGCCATCTCGTCGGAACCTCCATCGGAATAATCGGAAGGCTCATCTTATTCTTTCTTCCTTCATTCTATCTCATCATCCTTTTGTCACCGGAGTTCTTCATGGTGGTTCTTCAAGTGTTCATCAAGATTCTTGTTCAAGGAGTTCTAGTATCTTCCTTCTGGCATCCCAAAGTGCAATTAATTCTCCATATTCTTTTGAAGTGGAGTTTTGCATTTCTTCGTTTTTCTAAGCTATCCAATCATTTCCGTTTGTGGTCGGTGATCACCTCATAATTTTGAGATGTTTTCAAAAGTCCACAACAAGCTTAGTCATTCGTTGTTGATTTTCTCAACAACTCCCTTAAATCCTTCCTTTTAAGTTCTTTTCATTCAACTCTTTCAATTCTTTCCGGAGGTTTTGTGTCATGTCTTCATCAAGTATCATTCCATCTTATCTAGTTCATGTTCTATTCCTCCATGTTTTAGCCGGAGTGCTGCCTAAATCCTTTCAGTCTTAATAGTTTCTTATCTCGTTCTAACCGGAGTGATTTCTTAGTATATCTGATTCCGTGAGTTTTCGATGCTCGTCATTCTCGTCGTTCCCCTCTTCTTCTCGAGTGCTCTCGATTCTTTGTTTCTTCTCTTGAGTTCTTTCTTCACCTCATCCCTTTTCTCTTTCGTCTCGGTCCTAAGATCTTGGGACGAGATCTCTTGTTAGTGGAGGAGTGTTGTAACGCCCCGGATTCGATGCGCCAGGTGTCTGCCAGTTATTCGCTGTCGTTGCCATGTCATTTGCTTGTGTGTTGCATTTTATCATGTCATCATGTGCTTTGCATTGCATACGTGTTCGTCTCATGCATCCGAGCAGTTTCCCCGTTGTCCGTTTTGCAATCCGGCGCTCCTATGCTCCCCGGCGTCCCCTTCTTGCCTCTGTTCGTGAGCGGTTGTTAAACTTTCTCGGAATGGCCCGAGGTTTGTCAAGCGGCCTTGGTATAGCACCGGTAGACCGCCTGTCAAGTTTCGTGCCATTTGGAGTCCGTTTGATACTCCAACGGTTAACCGGTTAACCGCGTAGCCCGAAACCCCCCTTTCTCTTTGCAGCCCAACACCCCTTCCAAACTAGCCCAAAACCCATCTAACTCCCCTCCATGCTCTCGGTCGTTCGATCACGATCGTGTGGGAGAAAACCGCTCCTCATTTGGACTCTCCTAGCTCCCCCTACCTATTTATATGCCCCTCCCCCGAAATTTCCGCAGACGAAACCCTAGCCCCGCTCCCCTTGCGCGCCAGACGCGTCCGCCCGCGCCGGACACGTCCGCCCCGGCCGCCGCAGCCACTCCCGCGCTGACACGTGTCCCCCGCGCCTCCTCTCTCTCCTCACCGCCGCCGTCGGCCCGCCGAGCCCGCGCGGAGCCCGCCCGAGCCCATCCGGGGCCCGAGCGCCGCCCGCGCGCCGCCGCCCGTCCCCGCCGGGTTCCGCCGCCGGAGCATGCTCGCCTCGCCAAGGCCGCTTGCCGCCCGTCCGCGGCCCTCCCTCTGCCGCCAGGGCCTCGCCTCCGCCGTCCGGATCGCGTTCTCGCCGGCGTCGCGCCGCCCATCGCCACCCGGTGGCCGCCGGATCCCGCGCCCACCGCCAGATCCCGTGCCCCGCCGCAGTTCACCGCCCGGGTTGCCACAGCTCCTGCCGGGCCCCGCCGTCGCCGGAAACAGGCGCCTCGAGGCCGATCCGTCCATCCCTGCCCTCATTCCTGTCCCGCGCGCCTCGCCGGAGCCCCGTGCCGCCGTTCAGCGCCGCCGGCCTCGTCGGAGGTAGACGAGGCGCCAGATCTAGCTGCCCGTGGGCCACGTGGGCCACCTTACGGCCAAGGCCCGCTCCAGCCTCCCCGCAACCTGGGTCGAGCCCACTAGGTGAGCAGGACACCTAATCCCCGCCCGGGCGTCACATAATTATATTGCGCCCGCATGTTTTTCTCCTGTAATATGCCTAAGTCCCGAATATTTTGTTATTATCATGCCATGTTCATTGCATCATATCTTTGCATCCGTAGCTCCGTTTTGTGCGTGTAATATGTCAAATTGTTCGTCTCAACGAGTACATCATTTCATTCCATTACATCATATTCATTTGAGCTCATCTTGTATTTTTGTGATCGATGTGGTGACTAGCACAAGCATGCAAACTAGGCTTCGTGATGTTGCTGATTTGTCCCTGTTCTGCTGTTATTTTGATGCCATGTAAACTTGATGCTACAGAGAGATCCATCCATATTTTGAGATACTTCAGTAAGGATGTTTTGAAGATATGGTTGTTCTATATCCATTCATGCCCTTGGTTGCAATTATGGAGTAGTCTAGCATGTCATTTTCATGCTCTACTTTTGCTTCAAAATATTTCCTGGCAGATTGTTTACATGTTATTCAATTTTGCCAAAGTTGTTGTAGTTGATCCTTGCATGCTATGAACTTGTTCTTGCCTTGGTTTGTTCTACAAATATGTATTATTGATGATGCTATGCTTATTTTGTCATGCAATGACTTGTGGTGAGTGAATCGAGCTTGTGAAGTAGTGTACTTGATGTTGCTGTTCTGCTAGGCTGAATCTGTTATTTCATGATGCTATATAAACATGTTGCTACTAGTCATTCTATGCATAATCGGGAGATGATCACTAAACATTTTTTGTTCTACATGTCATGCTCTATCTATTCATGCCCCTGGTTGCAATTATAGATTGCTGTAGCTTGTTGTTATCTTGCTCCAAAGTTGCTTGATAATGTTGCTGTCAGCCTGTTAACATTAAGTTCAGTTGTTGCCATGTGTTTTGCTAGTGAGCCATGCACCCTATGACCTTGGTATTGCCATGCTTAGCTTCACAAACATGCCTTCTCACTGTTGGTTGCCTTTCCATGCCATTTATTGTTCTGTGGTGAGTGGTACAAGCTCATCTACATGCCTTCATAATTCTGTTTCTGCCATGTTTGGATCTGTATTATAACTTGCTATGTTTACGTGGGTGCCATCATATTTTCTGATCCTTTTTGGCTCATGGTCAGTAAAGGACTTTTGATCTATGCATTTAGTAGATTCATGTCATTCCTTTGTTTGCCATGATAAGTTCTTGTAACATGTTGTTTGATAGCTCTAAACATTGCAACCTGATGTTATTTCTACAAAACCTGAAACTGTTATTATTTGCAATCTTTCCATGTGTGTTTGAGCATGTTCTAGTGATTTCTGGAGATAGCTCACTGTTCATCTTTTGTTATGCTTTACATGTACATCATGTCCATTTCTTTTATTTTCATGTTGAGATGTTGTAGCTTATTGTTTTGATGCTTGCAATATGCCTAATTGCTGTTTTGGACAAATTGTTGCTATAACTTGTTTCATGTGTGTGTGTTGAACCGTTGCTCCATTTTGAGTGTGCTCTATATGAAACTTGCTTAGAATTACATGTAGCTTCATATTATCATGTTGCATCCATGTTTTGAGGTGTTTGCTTGGTGTTGGGTGCATTTTGCATCAATGCCATGTTGATCTTGTTTTGCTCATATCTTCTAGGCCGTAGCTCCGAATTAAATGAACTTTATATGTAACTTGACTAGAATCTCGTGTAGATCATCTTTGTGCATCTTAACTTGCTGTTTAAAAACTTGAACATAAGGTTTATTCAGATCTGGACCAATTTCGAAATATGCATATGAGGACTTACCGGAATTGTTATATGTCGTTCCCGGCCTCATTTAAACTTGCCTTGGTGAGTTGCTCTTGTTTGCATCATCTCTTGCCATGAGTAGCCTCATTTAGATTGGTCATGCATCATACTTGTTTGTGCATCATGCCTTGTTCATGTGTGGTGTGTTTACCATGTTGTGTGCTTCTTCTTGTTAGTTCCTGTTTTGTTGCGATCGTGAGGATTCGTTCGTCTACGCTTGGTTCGGCTTCATCCGTTCGTCTTCTTCATGGACTCGTTCTTCTTCCTTGCAGGATTTCAGGCAAGATGACCGCTACCCTGGATCTCAGTACTATCATTGCTATGCTAGTTGCTTCGTTCTATCGCTATGTTGTGTTACCTATCTGTTGCTCCTCAAGCCTCCCATATTGCCATGAACCTCTAACCTTTGACACCTTTCCTATGCAAACCATTGCTTGGCTATGTTACCGCTTTGCTCAGCCCTCTTATAGCATTGGTAGTTGCAGGTGAAGTTGAAGATTTCTCCATGGTGGACAGGATTTTGGTTGGGATATCACAATATCTCTTATATTATTAATGCATCTATATACTTGGTAAAGGGAGGAAGATTCGGCCTTTTGCCTGGTGTTTTGTTCCACTCTTGCCGCCCTAGTTTCCGTCATACCGGTGTTATGTTCCCGGATTTTGCGTTCCTTACGCGGTCGGGTGATTTATGGGACCCCCTTGACAGTTCGCTTTGAATAAAACTCCTCCAGCAAGGCCCAACCTTGGTTTTACCATTTGCCTCACCTAGCCCTTTTTCCCTTGGGAGTCGCGCTCTTGAGGGTCATCTTTATTTTACCCCCCCCCCACCCCCGGGCCAGTGCTTGTCTAAGTGTTGGTCCAAACCGAGCGATGTCCGGCGCCCCCTGGGCAACCAGGGTCTATGCCAACCCGACGTCTGGCTCATTCGGTGTGCCCTGAGAACGAGATATGTGCAGCTCCTATCGGGATTTGTCGGCACAGCGGGAGGATTTGCTGGTCTTGTTTTACCATTGTCGAAATGTCTTGTAAACCGGGATTCCGAGTCTGATCTGGTCTTCCCGGGAGAAGGTATATCCTTCGTTGATCACAAGAGCTTATCATGGGCTAAGTTGGGACACCCCTGTAGGGTATAATCTTTCGAAAACCGTGCCTAAAGTTATAGGCAGATGGGAATTTGTTAATGTCCGGTTGTAGATAACTTGACACCAGATCCGAATTAAAACGCATCAACCGTGTGTGTAGCCGTGATGGTCTCTTCTCGGCGGAGTTCGGGAAGTGAACACGGTCTTTGGGTTAGGATTGACGTAAGTAGGAGTTCAGGATCACTTCTTGATCATTACTAGTTGACGACTGTTCTGCTTGCTCTCTTCTCGCTCTTATTTGCGTATGTTAGCCACCATATATGCTTAGTCGCTGCTGCAGCCTCACCACTTTACCCCTTCCTTTCCCTTTAAGCTTTGCTAGTCTTGATACCCATGTCAATGGGATTGCTGAGTCCTCATGGCTCACAGATTACTACAACAACAGTTGCAGGTACAGGTTATGCGATGATCTTGACGCGAGAGCGATGTTTGCTTGTCTTGGAGTTCTTCTTCTGCTTCTTCTTCGATCAGGGGATAGGTTCCAGGTCGGCAGCCTGGGCTAGCAGGGTGGATGTCGTTTGAGTTTCTGTTTGTGTTTCATCCGTAGTCGGATGGTGCTCTGATGTATTGTGATGTTGTATTCATGTGGCATTGTATGCCTTTTGTATGTATCCCCATCTATTATGTAATGTTGATGTAATGATATCCACCTTGCAAAAGCGTTTCAATATGCGGGTCTATCCTTGGTGGGACCTTCGAGTTCCTTTTGGATAGGGTCGCATATTGGGCATGACACTAGTCCAGGACTCCCTCACTCGTTATTACAGGACAAGATGCATTTAATGTGTGGCTTAGGTGTCCCTTCACTTTATCGGGGGCGGGGGCGAGGCCTGTCCCGTCCGTCGCCGCTCTTCCTTGCTTCAACACGTGCCCTGGCCAGCGATGCATGCGGTGCCATGTAGGCAGGCAAGCAGCTGAGGTGGCGTGGTGGTGGAGCCTCCACGAAGATCTGCATGCCGCCACACAAGTGTGTGCTGAGTTGGCCTGGAAGCCGCATGTTGCTACATACGTGCCTGCCCAGCTGGTTGGGCTGGCAGCTGCATGTGAATGGCGGTGGGGATTTGGTTGGGGCAGGCCTGGTAGTGGCCCTGCTGTCACCTCTAGCAAGGGTCTTGTCGGGTGGCCCAGCAAGGGTCCTGTCGTGGTGCGTTGGCGTCCCCGGCAAGGATCTTGCCAGGGGTCTTGTGGGTTTCTTTGGCAAGGATCTCGATGAGGATTGTTGCCTCTCAATCCCCATCTGATCTTGAATATTCTTTGTCTTCACAAAGATCTGCATGCCACCATGGAGGTGCCTCCCAAGCCCTGGTCCAACATGGTTGTTGGCGTTGGAGACCGTGTGCTCGAGGGTGGCTCGCTCCACTAGTGTGGGCGAGCTGGCCCGGCAAGGGTCTTGCCGGGGAAACCTGCTTCGTCCATTCGATCTCTGTGGCCTTGGTCCTTGACGTTTCTTTGTCTTGTCTCGTGCCTTGGGCTTGTCTCCGGCTTCCCTCCTTTGCCCTGCTATGTGCGGCCATGGCGCGTGGCTCCGACTGCCCGTGCACAAGTAAAGGGGTCAAAAAGAGGACCCCTACTTTTGTACACCGACAGGAGCCCCCAGGCCTGGGCCACACATAAGCGCGACACGTTGTTGGGCCAGGTCCAGAACGGTGCGAGGGCAGGCGGGGCGGATTTCACCAGGGTCACTGTTCCATCCGCTGCGCTTCCCCATGACTTGCGTTGAACGCGTGACGTGGGGGTCGCATGCGCGTGTGTGATCGAAGCATGCTGGCATCATCCTGTGGTGGACAATAAAGAGGTGGCTAGCATTTCCTTTTGAGACCACGGAGCCGCTGCTCATTTAATGCCCTTACTCGGGAACCGTCGCTCCACGTGTCCCATTGCGCCCGTCCTTCACGCCATGTTCGTTGCATGCATGATGCAGAGTGAATGACAGGTGCATGGGATACGAGAAGTCGCGCGTGTGCGGTCCAATTCCCACGCGCCTTCAATTGAGCGGGGAGGGCGGTCGACGGTCCTGCCCATTGTCACTTCAACGGGCCTGATTGGCTGAGAGGGGCGGCCAAGCCTCGCCCCTTTATAAAGAGGGGAGCGGGAGGAACGGCGCCTCTCAATCCTTCGTCATCTGCTTCTCCCTGTTCCTGCTTCCTCCTTCCTTCTGTCATGGCGAGGGGGCGTAGCGATGCTTCATCAGTGGCGGCGCGGGTCTCGGCTAGGCAACGCATCGCTCCTCCCCAAGAGATTGTAGCGGCGGAGCCGGCCGTTAGAGGGATGGGGAGGGGGCAAGGCCGAGGCCATCGCGGCGGTCGAGGGAGAGGAGGACGGGGTGGTAGATCGGCTTCGCCTCCGCCAGCGGCCCCTCCCCCGGTGGAGGGCCACGTCGGGGACAACCCTTACGAGTTCTTCCTCAGGCCGCGCCAGCCACCGCGGCGTCGTCTTCGCCTTCCGACCCCATTTGCGCGGGAGATGGAGCTGGATCCGCCGCAGGCATTGCGGCTGCACGTGAGGGGTTGTGGGAACAGCAACGTATGGGCCGATGTCGAGTTCCCCGCCCCTCACGTCATGTACCATCGCCGAGGGTGGAAAACTTTTGCCCGCATCCACGGCTTGACGGAGGGGCTTACCCTCCATTTCAAATTAATGGAGAGTGGCCTCCTCTACGTCAAGATCTTTGGGCACTTTGGGACCCGCGTAAGGTGTTGCGTGGAGAGATCCTCTGATGATGAAGATTCCTCCTCGAGCGATAGTGGCGAGGTGGACAGCGGCAGCGACGACGAGGGTAGCGGGCGGCAGGACGACGGGTCCGACTAAGCGTCGGGTGCCGCTCCGGGTGGCACCAGCGACCCCATCATCCGTGTCGCCGGCTCCTTGAACTTCTCGGGGTCGTCTCCTTGGGCGGCTGGCATTGGGAGGCTACGGAAGAGGAGGAGGGCGGGCGGCAAGGCTGTCAAGTCGGAGTACGCGGGCACCGACGCCTTCGTCTCCTATTGACATCCTGCCGCCTCGTCGTCGAGCTCTTCCCCCGGCGCCATCATCATCAGCCAGCTTTCGGACGGCCACAGAGATGTCCTCTTGGTGCTTTCTGCTGCTCATAGCTTGCCTAGGCGCCTCTTTTGCCCTCTTTTGCTTCCTTGACCTGCCTCCTGGGGAGAGGGACAAGAAAGGGATTACAGGCATGTTATCTCTTTTTAGTCTTGTAAGCCTTCAGGCCTTTGTTAAATTTAGAACTTGTAATCCCCTTTCTCATGTTTTTCATTTCGCATGGACTATACTTGTACGGGATGTTTTTTAATGTAAAAGGGATGTTTGTCAGGTTTTTTGTTCGTGGGTGAAACCCACGATAAACGTTTTTTGCCCGGCAACAGGCCTCGCCGTCCCCCCACTTTGCTCGACCTTTCTCACGCTCTTGGCGGAGGCAGGGATGAGGTGGGCTTAGGCTCCTCGTTCCATTTCCTTGCTGCCGCGACTACGACCAAATTCGGACCCAGGAGATAATCCTTGGGTACGGAAAGACGGGAGCACGGTAGCCTAGAAATAAAACGAGGTTTCACATATCCCAGTCCATAATGAAATGCATGATAGAGGACAAAAAGACTTATCTGGATCTGCAGCCCCCGGCAACCTTGGCTTGCCGTGGATGGATCCTTGTACTCGCAGCCCCCGACTACTTTGGCTTGCCGGGGTCGGGACGCCGGTCCATTCCTTTCTTCCAAACAGCTCGGCAGAAGTGCTTATGTGCCCTGCGAACCAAAGAGGACAAAAAAGAACAGAGAGACGCGCACCCGACCTCTAAGCTAGGGGTTAGCCGCCGCTAAGCACTATCAACCCTAACAGAGGAGGAGACTCGACCTAGCATGCATGTTATGACTTAGGGTGCCAGCGCTTCGTTTATTTATGCTCAGGGTCTGCGCCTAGCTTTGTACAAAGGGTTACATGCCTCGCCGGCAACGCTTGTACAAAAGGTGGCTTGCCGGGAAGCCCGGCAGCCGCGCCTTTTGGGTAAAACTTGCGAAAATGCTCGATGTTATAGGAGTTGCTCACTGGAATGGCATCTTCGGTCTCCAGGTGGACTGCGCCAGGCCTGGTAACTCGTGTTACCCAATAAGGGCCTTCCCACTTTGGCGTCAACTTGTTGGAATTCTTGGCTGACTGAACGTGGCGAAGAACATGGTCACCTTCCTCAAAGCTCTGGGCATGAACCTTGCGGCTATGGTAGCGGTGCAAGGCTTGCTGGTAGCGTGCTGCTCTCACAGCCGCCCGGAGACGATCCTCCTCAAGGAGCGTTGCGTCATCTTGCCGCAATCGCTCTTGCTCAAACTCATCATAAGCGAGCACTCTATGTGACCCGTATATGAGTTCCGTGGGGAGAACTGCTTCTGCCCCATAGACCAGGGCAAAGGGTGTCTGGCCGGTGGCTCGATTTGGCATCGTTCTGATCGACCAAAGAACCGCCGGCAACTCGTCAATCCAGCGCCTTCCACTCTTTTGCAGCCTGTCAAAAGTCTTCATTCTCAAGCCTCGCAGAACTTCAGCATTTGCTCTCTCCACTCGGCCGTTGCTTCGTGGATGTGCCACGGAAGCAAAATAGACCTTGCTGCTAAGGCCCTTAATGTATCGCATGAAGGCATGGCTTGTGAACTGTGTGCTGTTGTCGGTGATGATCCTGTTGGGTACCCCAAAACGGCAAACTAGTCCCTTGAAAAACTTGATGGCTGACTGCGCTGTCACCTTCCTCACTGCTTCCACCTTTGGCCACTTTGTGAACTTATCGATTGCAACATACAAGTACTCAAAGCCCCCGACGGCACGAGGGAAAGGGCCCAATATGTCGAGCCCCTAGACCGAGAAGGGCCAGGAGAGAGGGATGGTTTGAAGGGCTTGAGCTTGTGGATGAAGCTTCTTTGAATGGAACTGGCACGCTTCACACTTGGTTACTAGTGCCGTCGCATCCAGGAGGGCGGTGGACCAGAAGAAGCCTTGCCGGAAAGCCTTGTCGGCAAGGGCCCTCGACCCTATGTGGGAGCCACATATGCCTGCATGTATCTCTACCAATAGCTCCAGTCCTTCCTCCCGGGAGATGCACTTCAATTTCACCCCATTCGGTCTTTTTCTTTACAACGCGTTGTCAACGAATTGGTACAGAGCAGACCGGCGGGCTACTCTTTCTGCCTCTTCCTGCTCCTCAGGAAGCTCTCCTTTTTGTAGCAATCATACGGTGTGTTGCACCCATGCTGGAGCCTATGGCTCAACGACAAGGACTAAAGGCATCTCTTCTACCACGGGAGCGGCCGTCTCGACAGCTGTGGCCTGAGGCCCGGCCGGAGTTGGTTGCCCCACGGTAGGATTGGCATCCATGGCAACGTCTCCACCGGCGGCTCCGGGGAGCTCGGTGGGGAAGTACTTGTCGGGGCCTAGCTTCCTCCGCTTGCTTTGCCTGATTGATGGTTCGACGGATGGTTGAGTTAACTGGAGCACAAAAGTACCTGGTTCCACAGGTAGCGTGAGGGCAGCACGCTTTGACAAGTACTCGGCAATGTCGTTCTCCGTCGAAGGGACGTGCTCCTCTTGTATACCGTCGAAGTGCTCCTCTAGTTTCCTCACTTCATCCACGTAAGCTTCCATCAACGGGCTTTGGTAATCTTTGTTGATTTTCCTGACGACGAGATGCGAGTCGCCCCTGATGATGAGCTTTTTGACTCCGAGGTCCGCCGCAATCCTGAGACTAGCAAGCAAACCCTCGTACTCGGCGGTTTTGTTGGTTGACATCTCCCGAGGAAAGTGCATATGGATGACATACTTGAGGTGCTCTACGGTGAGTGCGACAAGCAGCACACCGGCACCGGCGCCTTGCAGCGAGAAAGCCCCATCAAAGTACATGATCTAGTTGTGGCTCGTCTCCTTGCCGGGGAGAGTGGTCTCCTGTTCCTCTTCATCGGGCGTCGAGGTCCATTCCGTGACAAACTCCACCAAGACTCTGCTCTGAATCGCCGAGGTACTTTTGAATTTTAGACCAAAACTCTACAGCTCCAGGGTCCATTCCACGATCCTCCCTGTTGCATCTAGGTTATGCAGTATCCGCTGCAACGAGAGGCGGGTGACCATAGTGATCTCGTGCGCTCGGAAGTAATTGTGCATCTTCCTCGAGGCCATAAGTAGGCCGAAGAGCAGTTTTTGCATGCCTGAGTACCTCGACCTAGCCCCTTGCAAGAGGGAGTTGACGAAGTAAACTAGGTGCTACACCATTTTTCTTCTTCTACGTCACTTCACCCGGTCGCATGGGCCCTGCCGCACTGGCGTCAGCCTCTGCCGGGGACTCAGTCTTGCCGGGACCGAGGCCTGCCGGGGAGGGTCCCGGCTCGCCATCCATTGACTCTGCCGTTGCCGCTGCTTCTTCGTCGACCTCTCTCTGCGCCACTAGTGCGGCGCTAACCACCTGATTTGTTGCCGCTAGATACAGCAGCAATGATTCTTGTGGTTTGGGTGCAACCAGCACTGGGGTAGAGGAGAGGTACTTCTTTAAATCTTGCAGCACTGCCTCGGCCTCTGGTGTCCACTCCACTGGCCCCGTTTTCTTCAAGATGTTGAAAAAAGGAAGGGCACGCTCCACGGACTTGGAGATGAATCGGCTCATGGCAGCAATGCAGCCAGTGAGCCGACGCACGTCCTTGTTCCGTTTGGGTGCCTCAATCTGCTCGATGGCCTTGATCTTATCGGGGTTTTCCTTGATCCCACGCTGCGACACAAACAACCCGAGAAGCTTGCCGGATGGGACGCCGAAGACACACTTCTCAGGGTTCAACTTGAGGTTGATCTTGCGCAGGTTTGCAAATGTTTCCTCCAGATCTTGCACAAGTGTTGCTTTGTCCTTGGTCTTGACCACTATGTCATCCATATAAGCTTCCATATTTCTATGTAGCTGGGGCTCAAAACCAATTTGGACCGCTCTTGCAAAGGTTGAGCCAGCACTCTTCAACCCGAAAGGCATCTGTAAAAAGCAATATGTACCACATGGGGTGATGAATGCTGTCTTCTCCTCGCCTTGTTTTGTCATGAAGATCTGGTGGTACCCTGAGTAGGTGTCGAGGAATAATAAGAGGTCACACCCAGCCGTGGAGTCGATAATCTGGTCGATGCGCGGCAACGGGAAGGGGTCCTTTGGACAAGCCTTATTGATATCTGTGTAATCAATACACAGTCTCCACTTCCCGTTCGCCTTGCGCACCACTACCGGGTTGGGCAACCACGTCGGGTGGAGCACTCCCGTTACCAAGCCTGCTGCCTCTAGTTTTTTTATCTCCTCTATGATGAACTCCTGCCTTTCCAGAGCTTGCTTCCTGACCTTCTGCTTGACGGGCCGTGCATGAGGACAGACAGCAAGATGGTGCTCAATCACTTCCCTGGGAACGCCGGGGACTTTGGAGGCTTGACATGCAAACACATAGACATTTTCCCGCGGGAAAGTGACGAGCTCGCTTTCCTATTTTCTGTTGAGGGTGGAGCTTATGGTGAAAGCTCCCCCCGTGTCGTCCTCCTTGACGGGCACTGTCGGTGTCAAAACTGGCGGATCTCGGGTAGGGGGTCCCGAACTGCGTGTCTAGGCGGATGGTAACAGGAGACAAGGGACACGATGTTTTACCCAGGTTTGGGCCCTCTTGATGGAGGTAAAACCCTACGTCCTTCTTGATTAATATTGATGATGTGTGTTACAAGAGTAGATCTACCATGAGATCAAGGAGGCTAAACCCTAGAAGCTAGCCTATCATATGATTGTTGTTCGTCCTACGGACTAAAGCCATCCGGTTTATATAGACTCCGGAGAGGGCTAGGGTTACACAGAGTCGGTTACAATGGTAGGAGATCAACATATCCGTATCGCCAAGCTTGCCTTCCACGCCAAGGAAAGTCCCATCCGATGATGATAGTTCGGCTATCCGGACACCCCCTAATCCAGGACTCCCTCAGTAGCCCCTGAACCAGGCTTCAATGACGACGAGTCCGGCGCGCATATTGTCTTCGGGATTGCAAGGCGGGTTCCTTCTCCAAATAATTTATAGAAGATCGTGAACACCAGGATAGTGTCCGGCTCTGCAAAATAAACTCCACATAGCACCATAGAGAGAATAATATTTACACAAGTTCAATCTGCTAACGTCTTTGGTGGCGTGACGTCACACCACTACCAAGCCTTTACTAGAATTGTTTTAATTGTACCACCTTAGCACGTTTAGCGAAGCGGTTTCCTTGGCACGTCTTGTCGAAGCAGAGATCGTGTTCCCCTTATTCCGGGATTCCCATCAATACGGATGTGGGTAACCCAACCGCGCCATTGATTGCGGCGCTTGGGAGATAAGAGAGTTTTATCAGGCCGGTGGGGACGCATGTTTGTGTCCGCCCATATAAGGGGATAAAGATCCAACCCTTTTACCTGCGCCTTCTTCCTCCTTGGCTTATCCATCTCTGCGAACTTGAGCTCCAGCGCCCAAGTCCACACATCTCACCTCAACCTTCTCCAACTATGTCCGTAGCGAGAGGCAAGTGGATGGCCTCCTCCGTCACGGAGGGGCACATCCAGAAGCTGCGCAGCGCCGGATATTTATCCAGCAACATCGCGCATCGGCTCCCCGATGAGGGAGAGCTCATCCCCACCCCCAGGCCCCATGAGAGGGTAGTATTTCTTCCTCATTTCCTCCGCGGACTGGGCTTCCCACTTCATCCCTTTGTCCGGGGGCTCATGTTCTACTACGGCCTGGATTTCCATGATCTAGCCCCGAATTTCATCATCAACATCTCGGCGTTCATCGTCGTGTGCGAGGCCTTCCTCTGCATCCAGCCCCACTTCGGCTTGTGGCTCAAGACCTTCAGTTTCAAGCCGAAGGTTGTGAAGGGCAGTCAAGTGGAGTGCGGAGGCACCATGGTGGGCAGGATGTCCCACGTTACTTGGCTTGAGGGCACTTTCATGGAAACCATTAAGGGGTGGCAATCGGGGTGGTTCTACATCACCGAGCCGCGTGACCCCGAATGGGCAGCGGCCTCCGAATTCAAATCTGGCATCCCCACACGGCTCGCCTCCTGGAAAGAGAGAGGCCGGACATGGGGTGATTCGGAGGAGCTGACCGGACTCCAAGCCTGCGTCCAAAAGCTAGTGGACAAGAAGCTCAAGCTTGTCAACATAGTCCAGGTCATGCTCATCCGCCGGATCCTCCTGTGCCAATGACGGGGCTTCAACATGTGGGAGTTCGATCTGGCGCAGCACCAGACTTTGAGCGGGCTCTTCGACACTATGTATGAAGATGTCTGGAAGGTGCTGTTCAAGGGCGCCGAGGCTCCCGCATCTGCTACCGAAGATCGCAGATTCAGCTCGCAGCGTCCGGCTGACGAGGTAAGCCATTTTGTCCTTTACGGGACGCTTGTTTTCCATAGTTTGACTCTATGCGGGATCTAAACTCCCTCTCCTTTGACAGGACTGGCTGGCGAAGCCCAAGCAGACTATCTGTCCGGCCCCATTACCAGAGGACCCAGCGGACGCCCGCTTAACGGGGCTGCTGGCTCCGGCACCCCACGTGGTGCCGGAGAAGAAGGCCAAGAAGAAGGCCACGGGCACTCGGAAGAGTTCCCGTTTTCAGGTGCTATCGGATGATGACTCCGAGGCAGACTCCTCCCACAAAGGTGAGGAGGAGAAGAAGAAAGCCTCTCCCCCAGCGGGGGGAGGGAGGAAAAGGAAGGCCTCCCCAACGAGGGAGGCCGAAGGGTCCAAGAAGGGAAAAGCTCTTTCCCCGGACTGCTCTGCCAACGCCAGTGACGACGACGAGGACTGGCCTCCAAGGGCCAAGCCCCTGGCGAGATCATAAGTATCCGGACTCCCGAATAACTTCATGGTTTTTCTTTTTTGCCACACAATGTCTTTCTAATGCCGCATACAACCCTGCAGTCCGCCCAAGGATGATCTTCCCGCTTCGTCGAGCGGGTCCTTAGGTGAGTTGTATATGGATTCTCTTCCGACTGCCTCCACCCCCCGTGATGCGGAAGATGCCGAGGTGGGATCCCGGGAAGGGACCCACCAGGAGGAGGAGACCCCGGAGGTGTCGCAGGACAACCTCCCGGACTTTGCACCGGACTCAGCCCCGGAACCCATAGTGGCTCTGGAGTCCGGCGGGTGGCCCCTTCGCCAGAAGGGCAAGACCGTGACGCCGGCAGCCTCCGTCCAACCGGAGGCGCCGGATAGCTTGCTGGAGGCGCTCAATGGCGCCTCCATCAAAGAGGAACACTGCACTGTTATGAGTGCGGTGATACAGAAGGTTCAGCTCGCCAAGAGCGGGCTGACCGAAGCCTGTAGCAGCCTTCTAACAGGCTTTGAGGTAAGAATTTTTATATATGTAAAATAGTACCGCATAGACAGTAGCCCCTGATGCTCGGTTCGGTGTTCGGAAAGAAAAGCCGGACTGAGGATCTTAAAAAGATATACGTAGGAGTCATAAAAAATATGTTAATATGGGATTGCAGGCTGTGCTGCTGACCTCTGCCGCACTGACTGCGGAGGTCAATACTTTGAAGCAAAGCCTCGAGCGGTCCGAGAACGAGCTCGGCCGTGCCAAGAAGCAGCTCGAGGACAAGGAAGGTGAGTAACACCTTATTAAAATTGTACCTTACAGAAAAGGATTTTGGTTGCAAGAAGAATGATAAGGATAACGTGGGTATTGCAGGGGCCACTAACGAGGCGGCTACCCTGAAGGAGGCGGTGGCCGTGGCCGAACGTAATGCGACCGCGGAGCACACTGAGCGAGAGAAGCAGGAGGCGCGGGTGGCGGAGGTACAGCAAGAGCTCCAGGATCTCGTGAAAAAACATGAGAGCCTGGAGCGTGACTCGAAGACTCGAGAGTCTGAGCTTGCAACGGCTCTTGAGAGTGCCAAAGCCGCTAAGGCCGAAGCCTACAAGGCCCTCCAAGAAATCGAGGCATTGAAGAAAATAGCAGCGGGTAAGGCATTTTCATGCAAAGTAAGCATGTGAGTGTTAATTACCTGTTGCTTACCCGAATTTGGAGCTCTCCAGGAGCGTTCGCAGATCTTCCTCGCAGCGTGTCCGATGCTGCCGCGTTCTACCGGGCCGAGGAGGGGAGCTCGACGGAGAAGGTCTTCTGGTCTCAGTATGCTGAGGCCGGACATCCGGTGCCCCTTAGCGACCAGCTGAAGCAGCTGGTCGAGCTCCACAAGGCGGCCGAACAGGCCATGAAGGGCCTCATTATTCAGCTGTGGCCGAAGGAGGCCATGCCTGGGAGCTACTTCGGCCTGGTGCGGCGGCTGGTGGATGCGTGTCCATGGGTTGAAGTCGTCAAGCACTCCGCCTGTATTGAAGGTGCCCGTCGGGCCCTTGCCCGCGCAAAGGTGCACTGGGGCAAGATGGATGCTCAGAAGCTTGTGACGGACGCGCCACCGCAGGGCAAGGAGTATCGTACTCCTGAGATGTATTATAAGAGTGTGCTGAAGGGTGCCCGCACTATTGCGGGTGAGTGCTCCAAAGATATAATATTTGAGTAGACTCGCATTTTGTTATCCTGTGCGCTGAAAACTTAGTTCTATGTGCTAAGCAACGCTTGTTAATTTAAAATATTACCTTCTGTGCGGCTGTTTATCAAATCTGAGAGATGGCAAGTCGTCGGCTTCAGCCCCCATGCCACGAGTGCTGGGGTGTTCGGGATAAACTTGAGCACTCTTGTTCCCATTTTTGGGTCCATCTAGGGAGGCGCTCAACACAGCGAACAAGGCAACCGGACTTATAATGCTTGAACACTCTCACTTAGCCATAGAATTCTATAATTTTAAATTTCGGCGAAGCCCCTAGTCTTCGGAAGGCCGAATTTGGGGCGCTATCCACGCCTGGGCCGGACAAAAGCCGGCTCCTCGCTCTAAGCGGCATAAGTCTTTAGGGACTCGCAAAAAACCTCTCGAACAGCGACCAGCTCTCGCCTCATCATGACGGTCAGTTTTAGCTTTCTCCACTGAGGCGCTCGCCCAGCTCAACTGGGGCGCAATCGCAGTGGTTCTCCCAGTGCTACCTTAGCCGATACAACGGAACGTAAGGTACCAAAACATGGGAGCCGGGCAAACCCAACTATTGACCCAAGACATGATTCGGAGCCGATGCATATAATGCTATAAGTTCGGGGTGCCGCACTTGTGAAAGTGTTCGGACTTATCACACCATGATGCGGGAAACATAAGCCCCTGGTGTATTTAGCCGTACCAAAATGTACGGATGCAACAGGTCATAAATGAACATATGTATAAGAAAGAAATGCAATTGGAAGCAAAAAGGTGCTGCATTACTTATTCAAGAAAAACTGTTGTAAATGCAGAACGATACAAATGGTGCGATAAGCAAGGGGTGGGACTATTAAACATGTCCCCCTCCAGGGGTAGGCTGCGGAATGGTGCATAAAACAGATTTAATGCTCGTAATGGAGACCACCTGGATATTCGTTGTAGCCTTTCTCCTTCCCTGGCTGTTGCATCGTGAGTTCGGCAGGTCTGCTGCCGGACAGGGCCTCTGACGAACGGAGTCCTGTGGGTAAAAATAAAAAGGAAAAAGAAAAAAAAAGAACGACACACTTGAGAGCCCCTGGTGTGGTTGAGCCGCAGTCTGGGCCTATCGTGGTCGTGCCCCTCTCCCCATGCCCATGGTATCTTCAGAGCGTAATGGTGTACGCGAAGGACCTGTCTTGACGTTTTACAGGGGCTGGGGTTGGGGCCGCACTGCTACGCGTGCTCGGAACGTGCCAGGTGGTCTTGTTGTAGGTTACTCCGGGCGCGTTTAGCCGTGTCCGGTCGCTTAACGGCCGGACTCGAGAATTGCCTTAAGAGGCTGCACTGTACTTCTGTCGTGAGAGCCGCTGTGTGTTCCTCCGTTCGGAGAGAGCGTTCAGTGTTTCCGTTGACCGTGATGACTCCTCGAGGGCCTGGCATCTTGAGCTTGAGGTATGCGTAGTGCGGCACCGCGTTGAACTTTGCGAACGCGGTACGTCCGAGCAGAGCATGATAGCCGCTGCGGAACGGAACTATGTCGAAGATTAACTCCTCGCTTCGGAAGTTATCCGGGGATCCGAAGACCACTTCCAGTGTAACTGAGCCTGTACAATTGGCTTCTACACCTGGTATGACGCCTTTAAAGGTCGTCTTGGTAGGTTTAATCCTTGAGGGGTCTATGCCCATTTTGCGCACTGTATCCTGATAAAGCAGGTTCAGGCTGCTGCCGCCGTCCATCAGGACTCTGGTGAGGTGAAATCCATCGACGATTGGGTCTAAAACCAATGCGGCGAATCCGCCGTGGCGGATGCTGGTGGGGTGGTCCCTTCGGTCAAAAGTGATCGGGCAGGAGGACCATGGATTGAACTTCGGGGCAACTGGCTCCATCGCGTATACATCCCTGAGTGCACGCTTCCGCTCCCTTTTGGGTATGTGCGTTGCGTATATCATGTTCACCGTCCGCACCTGTGGGGGGAAACCCTTCTGTCCTCTATTGTTCGGCGGTCGGGTCTCTTCCTCGTCATCGCTATGCAGCCCCTTGTCATTGTTTTCGGCAATTAACTTGCCTGCCTGCTTGAATACCCAACAGTCCCTGTTGGTGTGGTTGGCTGGCTTTTCGGGGGTGCCGTGTATCTGGCACGAGCGGTCGAGTATTCGGTCCAAATTGGACGGACCCGGAGTAGTTCTTTTGAATGGCTTTTTCCGCTGACCGGGTTTAGAGCCTCTGAATCCGGCATTGACTGCCGTATCTTCACTATTATCGCCGTTAATGCGGCGTTTGTTTTTGTTGCGACGCGACCTGCCATTACGGTCCTTGATATCCGGACTGCCAGAATTTTTGCTGAGGTTGTTGCTGCGTGCTAGCCAGCTGTCCTCACCCGCGCAGAAGCGGGTCATGAGTGATGTGAGGGCTGCCATGGATTTCGGCTTTTCCTGTCCCAGGTGCCGGGCAAGCCACTCGTCGCGGATGTTATGCTTGAAGGCCGCGAGGGCCTCCGCATCCGGACAGTCGACGATTTGGTTTTTCTTGGTTAAGAACCGTGTCCAGAATTGTCTGGCCGATTCGTCTGGCTGCTGAATTATGTGGCTTAGGTCATCAGCGTCTGGTGGTCGCACATACGTGCCTTGGAAGTTATCGAGGAATGCGGCTTCCAGGTCTTCCCAACTCCCGATTGACTCTGCTGGCAAGCTGTTAAGCCAATGCCGGGCTGGTCCTTTAAGTTTGAGTGGGAGATATTTGATGGCGTGAAGATCGTCACCGCGGGCCATGTGGATGTGGAGGAGATAGTCTTCGATCCAAACCGCGGGGTCTGTTGTGCCATCGTAAGATTCAATATTCACGGGTTTAAACCCTTCGGGGATTTGATGATCCATTACTTCATCTGTGAAGCATAGTGGGTGTGCGGCGCCTCTGTACTGGGCGATATCACGACGGAGCTCAAAAGAGCTTTGTCTATTTTGTTCGGCCCGGCCGGACTTACTGTGTCCGGCGCGACGGTTGTCGTCACGTATCATGGGGCGCCCACGCGATCCATAGATCGATCTTGATTGTCTTGCCTTATCCTCCAATATATCTCGCAAGTCCGGAGCGTTCCCCTGTGGCCTTGTGCTTTTCGAGCGATGCCGGGGTACGGTTCTAGTGAAGGGCCTAGGGGCCTCTCTGTCGCGACCACGGGGTGGTCGGTCAGCCGTATTGTCTGCTGGTGATGCAGGTTCATACGCCTCCTCCTCTAATCGGGGGAGCAGCTTGCGTTTAGGGTAGCTTTTGGAGGGGCGTTCGAGCTCATGCTCTTCGGCCGCGAGGACTTCAGTCCATCTGTCGGCTAGCAGATCTTGATCAGCTCTAAGCTGTTGCTGCTTTTTCTTGAGGCTGTTTGCCGTGGCCATAAGCCTGCGTTTAAAACGCTCTTGTTCGACGGGATCCTCAGGCACGACGAATTCGTCATCGTCGAGGCTTGCCTCGTCTCCGGAGGGAGGCATATAATCCTCTACCTCTTCTTCTGCCGCTCTCTCATGAGGGCTGGCGTCTCCGTCCTCCTGCGCTGAATCTTGCTGGAGTGGGTTGTCTTCGGCACTGTCTGGTGTGTTATTATCTCCGGTGCCGGAATCTTCATTCTTGCTGTGGCGGGATTTAGAGCGGCGCCGCTGACGCCGGCGCTTGGGCTGTTTCTTGGAGGGGTCATCCTCCGCTGTTCCTTCGCCATTCCCATCCTTTGGGATATCCACCATGTATATGTCATATGATGAGGTGGCTTTCCAGTGCCCGGTAGGCGCTGGTTCTTGGTCGTCTCCGGCATCGTCGTCCATACCGTCGATGTCTTCGGAGTCGTAGTCTAGCATGTCGGTTAGATCGTCGACAGTGGCTACTAAGTGGGTGGTGGGTGGGCTTTGAATTTCTTCGTCGTCCGCATCCCAACCGTCCTGACCGCAGTCCGGCCAGGGCTCTCCTGATAACGAGAGACACTTTAGCGAACTCAAGATGTCGCCGAAAGGTGAGTGTTGAAAGATGTCCGCTGCGGTGAACTCCATGACCGGCGCCCAATCGGATTCGATTGGAGGGGGCGCGGGAGGTTCGGAGTCCGGCAAGGAGTCCGGCACCTCGGAGTCACGAGCTTCATGAGGGACAAGGTCAGTGTTCGGCTCTATCGCCGTAGAGGTTGCAGCCCCCGAGGCGGTGTCTAGCCATCCGTCCTCGATCTGCGCAGCCGGCTCCGAATTGAAGATCGGAGCGGGCTCGAGTGCGGCCTCCAGGGTACTGTCCGGCTGCAGAGCTAATCATGCCCGTCGTGACAGTGCGGCGCGCTTGGCTGTGGCTCGAATCCATCGAAGATCAAGTCCCCGCGGATGTCAGCCGTGAAGTTCAAACTTCCAAATCTGACCTGACGGCCAGGGGCGTAGCTTTCGATCTGCTCCAGATGGCCAAGCGAATTGGCCCGCAGTGCAAAGCCGCCGAATACGAAGATCTGTCCGGGGAGGAAGGTCTCACCCTGGACTGCGTCGTTGATGATGATCGAAGAAGCCATCGAGCCTATCGGTGACGACACAGAGGAACTCTCAATGAAAGCACCAATGTCGGTGTCAAAACCGGCGGATCTCGGGTAGGGGGTCCCGAACTGTGCGTCTAGGCGGATGGTAACAGGAGACAAGGGACACGATGTTTTACCCAGGTTCGGGCCCTCTTGATGGAGGTAAAACCCTACGTCCTGCTTGATTAATATTGATGATGTGTGTTACAAGAGTAGATCTACCACGAGATCAAGGAGGCTAAACCCTAGAAGCTAGCCTATGGTATGATTTTTGTTCGTCCTACGGACTAAAGCCATCCGGTTTATCTAGACTCCGGAGAGGGCTAGGGTTACACAGAGTCGGTTACAATGGTAGGAGATCTACATATCCGTATCGCCAAGCTTGCCTTCCACGCCAAGGAAAGTCCCATCCGGACATGGGACGAAGTCTTCAATCTTGTATCTTCATAGTCTTGGAGTCCGGCCGATGATGATAGTTCGGCTATCCGGACACCCCCTAATCCAGGACTCCCTCAGGCACCTTCTTGGTCTTTGGTGGTGCAGCTCTGGACTTCTTGCTCTTGCCAGTGGAGCTCTCTGGCACGTCCTCAATGGGAGCGCAACACCCCGAAGAGGTGCGCTTGCCGGAGTGGGTGCGAGGGGTCTCGCCGGTCTTCTTTCCTCCCGGGACTCCATCGGCAGGAGCAGGTGCCTTGGCGGCAGCTGCTGCAACTGCTTCCCGGTAGAGTTGGTCGGCGCAAATCAACGCATCTTTCTTGTCAGAGGGGACGGTGATGATATTCATCGGGTCGGGCACCTTCGGCATGTTGTAGGCGTAATTGCTACGTCTTGAGCTTGCGTTGGTTTTCCCCAAAGAGGAGAGGGTGATGCAACAAGTGTAGCGTAATTATTTCCCTCAGTTTTGAGAACCAAGGTATCAATCCAGTAGGAGGCTCCTCAAAAGTACCACGCACCTACACAAACAAACTGAGAACTCGCAACCAACACGATAAAGGGGTTGTCAATCCCTTCACGGCCTCTGATACGTCCATTTTGCATCATGCTTTTATATCAATATGTATTGCATTATGGGCTGTTATTTCACGTTATGTCACAATACTTATGGCTATTCTCTCTTATTTTAAGGTTTACATGAAGAGGGAGAATGCCGGCAGCTGGAAGTCTGGGCTGGAAAAGGAGCAAATATTGGAGACCTATTCTGCGCAACTCCAAAAGTCCTAAAAATTCACGGAATATATTAAAATAAATAAAGAAAAATCGACGCCAAAGATGAAGACCAGGGGGCCCACACCCTGCTCACGAGGGTGGGGGGCGTGCCCTCCCCCCTGGGGCGCGCCCCCCTACCTCGTGGGACCCCTGGTGGCTCTCCGACGCCCATCTTCTCCTATATGAAGTCTTTCGATGAGAAAAAAACATCAAGCAACCTTTCGGGACGAGACTCCACTGCCACGAGGCGGAACCTTGGCGGAACCAATCTAGGGCTCCGGCAGAGCTGTTCTGCCGGGGACACTTCCCTCCGGGAGGGGGAAATCATCACCAATGTCATCACCAACGATCCTCTCATCGGGAGAGGGCAATCTCCATCAACATCTTCACCAGCACCATCTCATCTCCAAACCCTAGTTCATCTCTTGTATCCAATTCTTGTCTCCAAGTTCGGGATTGGTGCTAGTAGGTTGCTAGTAGTGTTGATTACTCCTTGTAGTTGATGCTAGTTCGTTTATTTGGTGGAAGATCATATGTTCAGATCCTTTATGCATATTATTACCCCTCTGATTATGAACATGAATATGCTTTGTGAGTAGTTACGTTTGTTCCTGAGGACAAGGGAGAAGTCTTGCTATTAGTAGTCATGTGAATTTGGTATTCGTTCGATATTTTGATGAGATGTATGTTGTCTAGCCTCTAGTGGTGTTATGTGAACGTCGACTACATAACACTTCACCATTATTTGGGCCTAGAGGAAGGCATTGGGAAGTAATAAGTAGATGATGGGTTGCTAGAGTGACAGAAGCTTAAACCCTAGTTTAGGTGTTGCTTCGTAAGGGGCTGATTTGGATCCATATGTTTCATGCTATGGTTAGGTTTACCTTAATACTTCTGTTGTAGTTGCGGATGCTTGCAATAGAGGTTAATCATAATAGGATGCTTGTTCAAGTAAGAACAGCACCCAAGCACCGGTCCACCCACATATCAAATTATCAAAGTACCGAACGCGAATCATATGAGCGTGATGAAAACTAGCTTGACGATATTCCCATGTGTCCTCGGGAGCACTTTTCCTATTATAAGAGTTTGTCCAGGCTTGTACTTTGCTATAAAAAGGATTGGGCCACCTTGCTGCACTTTATTTACTTTTGTTACTTGTTGCTCGTTATGATTTATCTTATCACAAAACTATCTGTTACCACTTATTTCAGTACTTGCAGAGAATACCTTGCTGAAAACCGCTTATCATTTCCTTCTGCTCCTCGTTTGGTTCGAAACTCTTACTTATAGAAAGGACTACGATAGATCCCCTATACTTGTGGGTCATCAAGACTCTTTTCTGGCGCCGTTGTCGGGGAGTGTAGCGCCTTTGGTAGGTGGAATTTGGTAAGGAAAAAATTATATAGTGTGCTGAAATTTTCTGTCACTTGTTACTATGGAAAGTAATTCTCTGAGGGGCTTGTTCGGGGTATCTTCACCCCGTCCAGTAGAGCAAAGAGTTGCTCCTCAACCTACTGAACCTATTGAAAATGAAACTCCTTTTGAAATTCCTTTGGGTATGATGGAAAAACTGCTAGCTAACACTTTTACAGGAGATGGAACAAAGCATCCTGATGAACACCTACTCTATGTGGATGAAGTTTGTCGACTATTTAAGCTTGCAGGTATACCCGATGATGTTGTTAAGAAGAAGGCCTTCCCTTTATCTTTGAATGGAGACGCATTGACATGGTATAGGCTATGTGATGATACGAGATCATGGAACTATAAAAGATTGAAACTGGAATTTCATCAAAAGTATTACCCTATGCATCTTGTTCACTGTGATCGCAATTATATATATATATATAATTTTTGGCCTCGCGAAGGATAAAGCATCGCTCAAGCTTGGGGGAGGCTTAAATCAATGTTATATTCATGCCCCAATCATGAGCTCTCAAGAGAAATAATTATTCAAAGTTTTTATGCTTGGCTTTCTGATAACAATCGCACCATGCTCGATACTTCTTGTGTTGGCTCTTTTACGATGAAGACTATTGAATTCTGATGGAATTTATTGGATAGAATTAAATGCAACTCTGAAGATTGGGACCTCGATGAAGGTAAGGAGTCAGGTATGACACCTAAGTTTGATTGTGTTAAATCTTTTATGGATACCGATATTTTCCATAAGTTTAGCACTAAATATGGACTTGACTCTGAGATAGTAGCTTCTTTCTGTGAATCTTTTGCTACCTATGTTGATCTCCCCAAGGAGAAGTGGTTTAAATATCATCCTCCCATAGAAGTAAAAGTAGCTGCACCTATTAAAGTTGAAGAAAAGACTGTCACTTATAATGATCCTATTGTACCCACTTCTTATGTCGAGAAACCACCTTTCCCTGTTAGAATGAAGGATCGTGCTAAAGCTTCAATTGTTGTTCGTAAAAGCAATATTAGAACTTATACACCTCCTGAGAAAATCAAAGTAGAACATAATATTTCTATTGTTAAAGATCTCTTGTCTGATAATATTGATGGGCATGTTATTCAATTTTGTGGTGAAACTGCTAGAATTGCTAAACCTTGTGGTAAAGATAAACATAGACCGGTGGTAGGCGTGCCTGTTATTTCTGTTAAAATAGGAGATCATTGTTATCATGGCCTGTGTGAAATGGGTGCTAGTGCTAGTGTTATACCTTATGAATTATATAAGGAAATTAAGCATGAAATTGCACCTGCTGAGTTAGAAGAAATTGATGTCACAATTAAACTCGCCAATAGAGATACTATTTCACCAGTGGGAATTGTTAGAGATGTTGAAGTCTTGTGTGGGAAAACTTAATATCCTGCTGATTTTCTTGTTCTCAGTTCCCCACAAGATAGCTTTTGTCCCATTATATTTGGTAGACCCTTCTTGATTACTGTTAATGCTAAGCTAGACTGCGAAAAGAATGTTGTTACTATTGGCTTGGATGATATGGTTCATGAGTTTAATTTCTCTAAATTTAGTAAACAACATCGTGAGGAAGAATCACCTAGTAAGGATGAAATTATTGGTCTTGCTTCTATTGCTGTACCTCCTAGTGATCCTATAGAACAATATTTGCTAGAACATGAAAATGAGATGTTCATGAATGAAAGAAGGGAAATAGATGAAGTATTCTTTAAATAGGAACCAATTCTGCAACACAATTTGCCTATTGAAATTCTAGGGGATCCTCTCCACCCAAGGGTGATCCCATGTGTGAGCTTAAACCATTGCCTGATAATCTTAAATATGCTTATCTTGATGAAAAGAAAATATATCCTGTTATTATTATTAGTGCTAACCTTTCAGAGCATGAAGAAGAAAGATTATTGAAAACTCTGAAGAAGCACCGTGCCGCTATTCGATATACTCTTGATGATCTTAAGGGCATTAGTCCCACTCTATGTCAACATAAAATAAATTTGGAAGCGGATGCCAAACTAGTTCGTGATCCTCAACGACATTTGAATCCTAAAATGAAAGAAGTGGTAAGAAAAGAAATACTCAAGCTTCTGGAGGCAGGTATAATTTATCCCGTTGCTGATAGTCAATGGGTAAGTCCTCTCCATTGTGTCCCTAAGAAGGGAGGTATTACTGTTGTCCCTAATGATAAAGATGAATTGATCCCGCAAAGAATTATCACAGGCTATAGGATGGTAATTGATTTCCACAAATTAAATAAAGCTACTAAGAAAGATCATTACCCCTTACCTTTTATTGATCAAATGCTAGAAAGATTATGCAAACATATACATTATTGCTTTCTAGATGGTTATTCTGGTTTCTCTCAAATACCTGTGTCGGCTAAAGATCAATCAAAGACTACTTTTACATGCCCTTTTGGTACTTTGCTTATAGACGTATGCCTTTTGGTTTATGTAATGCACCTGCTACCTTTCAAAGATGCATGATGGCTATATTCTCTGACTTTTGTGAAAAAATTTGTGAGGTTTTCATGGACGATTTTTCCATCTATGGTTCCTATTTTGATGATTGCTTGAGCAATCTTGATCGAGTTTTGCAGAGATGTGAAGAAACTAATCTTGTCTTGAATTGGGAAAAGTGCCACTTTATGGTTAATGAAGGTATTGTCTTGGGGCACAAAGTTTCTCAAAGAGGTATTGAAGTTGATAAAGCCAAAGTTGATGCTATTGAAAAGATGCCATGTCCCAAGGACATCAAAGATATAAGAAGTTTCTTTGGTCACGCTAGATTTTATAGGAGGTTCATTAAGGACTTCTCAAAAATTTCTCGTCCTCTCACTAATTTATTACAAAAAGATGTACCATTTATCTTTGATGATGATTGTGTAGAAGCATTTGAAATACTTAAGAAAACATTAGTCTCTGCACCTGTTGTTCAGCCACCTGATTGGAATTTACCCTTTGAAATTATGTGTGATGCTAGTGGTTATGTTGTAGGTGCTGTTCTAGGGCAAAGAGTTGATAAGAAATTAAATGTTATTCATTATCCTAGTAAGACTCTAGACAATGCTCAAAGAAATTATGCTACTACCGAAAAGGAACTTTTAGCAGTTGTATTTGCTTGTGATAAATTCAGACCCTATATTGTAGCCTCTAAAGTAACTATTCACACTGATCATGCTGCTATTAAATATCTTATGGAAAAGAAAGATGCAAAACCTAGACTTATTAGATGGGTTCTCTTGCTGCAAGAATTTGATTTGCATATTGTTGATAGAAAAGGAGCTGAGAACCCCGTTGCAGATAACTTATCTAGGTTAGAGAATGTTCTTGATGACCCACTACCTATTGATGATAGCTTCCCTGATGAGCAACTAAATGTCATAAGCACTTCAAGGTATGCTGATTATGCTAATTATATTGTCGCTAAATTTATACCACCTAGCTTCACATACCAACAAAAGAAAAAGTTTTTCTATGATTTGCGACATTACATTTGGGATGACCCACATCTTTATAAAGAAGGAGTAGATGGTGTTATTAGACGTTGTGTACCTGAGCATGAACAGGAACAGATCCTACGCAAGTGTCACTCTGAAGCTTATGGAGGACACCACGCTGGAGATAGAACTGCACATAAGGTATTGCAATCCGGTTTTTATTGGCCTACTCTCTTCAAGGATGCCCGTAAGTTTGTTTTGTCTTGCGATGAATGTCAAAGAATTGGTAATATTAGTAGACGTCAAGAAATGCCTATGAATTATTCACTTGTTATTGAACCATTTGATGTTTGGGGCTTTGATTATATGGGACCTTTTCCTGCCTCTAATGGATATACACATATTTTAGTTGCTGTTGATTACGTTACTAAGTGGGTAGAAGCTATTCCAACTAGTAGTGCTGATCATAACACTTCTATTAAAATGCTTAAGGAAGTTATTTTTCCAAGGTTTGGAGTCCCTAGATATTTAATGACTGATGGTGGTTCACACTTTATTCATGGTGCTTTCCGTAAAATGCTTGCTAAATATGACGTTAATCATAGAATTGCATCTCCATATCACCCACGGTCTAGTGGTCAAGTAGAATTGAGCAATAGAGACCTCAAATTAATTTTGCAAAAGACTGTTAATAGGTCTAGAAAGAATTGGTCCAAGAAACTTGATGGTGCATTATGGGCCTATAGAACTGCATATAAAAATCCTATGGGTATGTCTCCGTATAAAATGTTCTATGGAAAAGCATGTCACTTACCCCTCGAACTAGAACATAAGGCATATTGGGCTATTAAAGAGCTCAACTATGATTTCAAACTTGCCGGTGAGAAGAGGTTATTTGATATTAGCTCACTTGATGAATGGAGAACCCAAGCTTATGAAAATGCCAAGTTGTTTAAAGAAAAAGTTAAAAGATGGCATGACAAAAGAATACAAAAGCGTGAGTTTAATCTAGGTGATTATGTATTGCTATACAACTCTCGTTTAAGATTTTTTGCAGGAAAATTCTCTCTACATGGGAAGGTCCCTACATTATCGAGGAGGTATATCGTTCCGGTGCCACAAAAATCAACATCTTTGAAGGCACAAACCCGAAGGTGGTAAACGGTCAAAGAATCAAACATTATATCTCAGGTAATCCCATAAATGTTGAAGCCAATATTATTGAAACCGTAACCCCGGAGGAATACATAAGGGACACTTTCCAGACCGTTTCAGACTCCGAAAAGTAATAGGTATGTGGTACGGTAAGTAAACCGACTCCAAAACAATTTTTAAGGCAATATTTCTCCGTTTTGGAATATTTAGAAAAATAGAAAAATAAGTGGCAGTCCGGGAAGGAAACGAGGCCTCCACGAGGGTGGAGGGCGCGCCCTACCCCCCTGGGCGCGCCCCCCTACCTCATGAGCACCTCGTGTGCCGTCCGGACTCCGTTTTCTTGCATGATACGTATTTTGGTTGGTAAAAATTCATTATATATTATCCCGAAGGTTTTGACTCTCGTATCACGCAAATATCCTCTGTTTTCGTTTCGAGTTGTTTCCGTTGCAGATTTAGAGCACCATGATTTCTCCCTCCTCCAACAACGAAGACAAAGATGCTTGGCTATTGAAGGTAGAGTTGAAAAGAGAAGAACCAGAAGAGATCAAGAAGGCCATTCATGCTCAAGCTCCGGTGGTGAAAGAAGAAGACACCCCTCAACCTTTACCTAACCTTTTCACTCCAACAGAGATTGAAGCTTTCAAGATGATTGAGTTAGCCCGCATATAGAACAAGTATCTCACAGAGGAGAATATTATGTTGAAGGATCATATTACTGGGCTCAAGGGCATTATCGGCAAGTTGGAGGAGCTTTTGCGCTTGATGTGCGATTATCCACCGTCATCATCACCACCTCCATCACCTCCGAAGAAATAATCACATGAGTATGGGCACTCCCGTTGGCGACTGCCAAGCTTGGGGGAGGTGCCCTGGTATCATATCACCATCAGAACTCCTATCTTCACCGTTTTTCTTAGTTCGATCCTTTTAGTAGTATCTTGATTTAGTAGAATAAAGTCTTGGCATGATCTATTTTTGAGTTTTGCTTTACGATCCCTCTATGTAATTGAGTCCATGAGCTATCTATATAATAAAGATTAGTGTTGAGTCAAGGGCTTGATTATTTTGCCATGATCTTGGGTGAGTAGAAAGAAGAAAAAGAATAAAAAGAAACAAATAGTTCATATTGATCTTATTGAGAGTAATGACTTCACATAGAAAAGAGTATGATGATTAAAAGTTGTTGGGAGTTGGCAAATATAGCTTTGGTCATCGTTGCAATTAATAGGAAGTAATAAGGAAAGAGAGGTTTCACATGTAGATATATTATCATTGACATCTCTTATGATTGGGAGCACTCATTAAAATATGACATGCTAAAGAGTTGAGGTTGGACAAGGAAGACAACATAATGAGTTATGTTTTCTTACATCTGAGAGAAAGTATGTTGTCATGGATCCTCTAACGTGTTGAACTTGCCTTTCCCCCTCATGCTAGCCAAATTCTCAGCACCAAGTGGAAATACAACTTGTGCTTCCAAATACCCTTAAACCAGTTTTGCCATGAGAGTCCACCATATCTACCTATGGATTGAGTAAGATCCTTCAAGTAAGTTGTCATCGGTGCAAGAAATAAAAATTGCTCTCTAAATATGCATGACTTATTAGTGCAGAGAAAATAAGCTTTCTACCAACTTGTTGTGGAAGTAATAAAAGCGACGGACTGCATAATAAAGGTCCACATACAAGGGGCAATATAGAGTGACGTTCTTTTGCATTAAGATTTTGTGCATCAACCCTAAACGCGCATGACAACCTCTGCTTCCCTCTGCGAAGGGCCTATCTTTTATTAATATCCTCTACTTTATGCAAGAGTCAGGGTGATCTTCACCTTTCCTTTTTCATTTTATCCTTCGGCAGGCTCAGCATGTTGGAAAGAACATGATATATATATATATATATATATATATATATATATATATACATATATATAATTGGATGTAGGGGAGCATGAATTATTATTGTTGACATTACCCTGGAGGTAAAAGGTTGTGGGGCAAAACTATAAGCCCCTATCTTTCTCTGTGTCTGATTAAAACTCCGTAACCATAAGTATTGCGTGAGTGTTAGCAATTATGAAGGACTAAGTGATAGTTGAGTATGTGGACTTGCTTTTAAGCTCTGACATAGACTCTTTCCGATGTTATGATAAATTGCAATTGCTTCAATGACTGAGGTTATAATTTGTTGGTGCTCAATAAGGTTTCTGATTCATACTTTTGCATTGTGAAAAGATCATCACTTGAACATAAGTAATCATATGAAAAAATCTATACATGTTGTTGTTATGGAAATAATCATGATGCCTTCATGTCTGTATTTTATTTTTATCGACGCCTCTACCTCTAAACATGAGGACATATTTATTGTTATCGGCTTTTCGCTTGAGGACAAGCGAGGTCTAAGCTTGGGGGAGTTGATACGTCCATTTTGCATCATGCTTTTATATCAATATTTATTGCATTATGGGCTGTTATTTCACGTTATGTCACAATACTTATGGCTATTCTCTCTTATTTTACAAGGTTTACATGAAGAGGGAGAATGCCGGCAGCTGGAATTCTAGGCTGGAAAAGGAGCAAATATTGGAGACCTATTCTGCGCAACTCCCAAAGTCCTGAAACTCCACGGAATATCTTAAAATAAATAAAGAAAAATCGTCGCCAAAGATGAAGGCTAGGGGGCCCACACCCTGCTCACGAGGATGGGGGGCGCCCCCCCCCCCCCTTGGGCGTGCCCCCTACCTCGTGGGACCCCTGGTGGCTCTCTGACGCCCATCTTCTCCTATATGAAGTCTTTCAATGAGAAAAAAACATCAAGCAACCTTTCGGGACGAGACTCCGCCACCACGAGGAGGAACTTTGGCGAAACCAATCTAGGGCTCTGGTAGAGCTGTTCTGTCGGGGACACTTCCCTCCGGGAGGGGGAAATCATCACCAACGTCATCACCAACGATCCTCTCATCGGGAGAGGGCAATCTCCATCAACATATTCACCAGCACCATCTCATCTCCAAACCCTAGTTCATCTCTTGTATCCAATCCTTGTCTCCAAGTTCGGGATTGGTGCTAGTAGGTTGCTAGTTGTGTTGATTACTCCTTGTAATTGATGCTAGTTCATTTATTTGGTGGAACATCATATGTTCAGATCCTTTATGCATATTATTACCCCTCTGATTATGAACATGAATATGCTTTGTGAGTAGTTACGTTTGTTCCTGAGGACAAGGGAGAAGTCTTGCTATTAGTAGTCATGTGAATTTGGTATTCGTTCGATATTTTGATGAGATGTATGTTGTCTAGCCTCTAGTGGTGTTATGTGAACGTCGACTACATAACACATCACCATTATTTGGGCCTAGAGGAAGGCATTGGGAAGTAATAAGTAGATGATGGGTTGCTAGAGTGACAGAAGCTTAAACCCTAGTTTATGCGTTGCTTCGTAAGGGGCTGATTTGGATCCATATGTTTCATGCTATGGTTAGGTTTACCTTAATACTTTTGTTGTACTTGCGGATGCTTGCAATAGAGGTTAATCATAATAGGATGCTTGTTCAAGTAAGAACAGCACCCAAGCACCGGTCCACCCACATATCAAATTATCAATGTACCGAACGCGAATCATATGAGCGTGATGAAAACTAGCTTGACGTTATTCCCATGTGTCCTCGGGAGCGCTTTTCCTATTATAAGAGTTTGTCCAGGCTTGTCCTTTTCTATAAAAAGGATTGGGCCACCTTGCTGCACTTTATTTACTTTTGTTACTTGTTGCTCGTTACGATTTATCTTATCACAAAACTATCTGTTACCACTTATTTCAGTACTTGCAGAGAATACCTTGCTGAAAACCGCTTATCATTTCCTTCTGCTCCTCGTTGGGTTCGACACTCTTACTTATCGAAAGGACTAGCCTCTTGGGAAAGTGAGATCTAGTAGAGATATAATAATATATTTTTGGTATTTTGTAATATAGATGTAAAAAGTAAAGATGCAAATAAAAGTAGATTGAAAGCAAAGATGATAAGAGATAGACCCGGGGGCCATAGGTTTCACAAGAGGCTTCTCTCGAGATAGCATAAGTATTACGGTGGGTGAACAAATTATTGTCGAGCAATTGATAGAAAAGCGCATAGTTATGAGATTATCTAGGCATGATCATGTATATAGGCATCACGTCCAAAACTAGTAGACCGACTCATACCTGCATCTACTACTATTACTCCACACATCGACCGCTATCCAGCATGCATCTAGAGTATTAAGTTCATAAGAACAGAGTAACGCTTTAAGCAAGATGACATGATGTAGAGGGATAAACACATGCAATATGATATAAACCCCATCTTGTTATCCTCGATGGCAACAATACAATACGTGTCTTGCAACCCTTTCTGACACTGGGTAAGAACACCGCAGGATTGAACCCAAAGCTAAGCACTTCTCCCATGGCAGAAAGATCAATCTAGTAGGCCAAACCAAACCGATAATTCAAAGAGACTTGCAAAGATAACTCAATTATACATAAAAGAATGCAGAGAAGATTCCAATATTATTCATAGATAAACTTGATCATATACCCACAATTCATCGGATCTCGTCAAACACACCGCAAAAAGAGATTACATCGAATAGATCTCCACAAGAGAGGGGGAGAAGATTATATTGAGATCCAAAAAGAGCAAACAAGCCATCTAGATAATAACTATGGACCCGTAGGTCTGTGGTAAACTACTCACAACTCATCGGAGGGGCTATGGTGTTGATGTAGAAGCCCTCCGTGGTCGATTCCCCCTCCGACAGAGTGCCGGCGAAGGCTCCAAGATGAGATCTCGCGGATACACAAGGTTACGGCGGTGGAAATTGTGTTTCGTGGTGCTCCTGGATGTTTTCGCGGTCCGTACGTATATATAGGAGGAAGAAGTACGTCGTTGGCCGCCCGAGGGGCCCACGAGACAGGGGGGCGCGCCCTCCTATCTCGTGGGGCCCTCGGAGGTTTCTTGACTTGCACTCCAAGCTCTCCGGATCAGATTTGTTCCAAAAATAACGCTCCCGAAGGTTTCATTCCGTTTGGACACCGTTTGATATTCCTTTTCTTCGAAATACTGAAATAGGCAAAAAAACAGCAATATGGGATGGGCCTCCGGTTAGTAGGTTAGTCCCAAAAATGATATAAATGTGTAAAATAAAGCCCATAAACATCCAAAAGGGGTAATATAATAGCATGGAACAATCAAAAATTATAGATACGTTGGAGATGTATCAAGCATCCCCAAGCTTAATTCCTGCTCGTCCTCGAGTAGGTAAATGATAAAAAAAGAATTTTTGATGTGGAGTGATACCTAGCATAATTTATAATGTAATTTTCTTCATTGTGGCATGAATGTTCAGATCCAAACGAATACTAAATAAAAGTTCATATTGACATAAGAAATAGTAACACTTCAAGCATACTAATCAAAGTAATCATGTCTTCTCAAAATAACATGGAAAAAGAAAGTTCATCCCTACAAAATCATATAGTTAGGCTATGCTTCATTTTCGTCACACAAAGATGTTCCCAACTTCTATACCCCCGATGACAAGCCAAGAGATTGTTTCATACTTAAATAATCTCAAGCTTTTTCAACCTTCACGCAATACATGACCGTGAGCCATGGATATAGCACTATGGGTGGAATAGAATATGATGACAGGGATTGTGTGGAGAAGACAAAAAAAGAGAAAGTCTCACATTGACGAGGATAATCAATGGGCTATGGAGATGCCCATTAATTGATGTCAACATGAGGAGTAGGGATTGTCATGCAACGGATGCACTAGAGCTACAAATGCTCAACAAGGGAAAACTAGTGGGTGTGCACCCAACTTGCTTGCTCATGAAGACCTAGGGCATTTGAGGGAGCCCATCGTAGGAATATACAAGCCAAGTTCTATAATGAAAAATTCCCACTAGTATGAAAAAGACAACTTATGAGACTCACTACATGAAAGACAAGGTGCTACTTTGAAGCACAAAATATGAGACTCACTACATGAAAAACAAGGTTCTACTTTGAAGCACAAGTGTGGAAAAGGAGATAGTAACATTGCCCTTTTTATTTATTTCTTTTTTCTTTTCTTTCTTTTCTTTTTTTTCTTTCTTTTTCTCTTTTTCCTTTTTCTTGGGCCTTCCTTTTTTCATTTCTTTTTGGCCTTTCTTTTTATTCTTTGGGCAGTGTTCTAATAATGATGATCATCACACTTCTATTGATTACAACATAAGAATTACAACTCAAAACTAGAACAAGATATGACTCTATATGAATGCCTCCGGTGGTGTACCGGGATGGTGCAATGAATCAAGAGTGACATGTATGAAAAATAATGTGTCGGGGGTTGGATACGACATATGCCAAAGGATGGCTTATCATGGTGGGAGCGAGTAGAACGTCGCCGGTGCCTGGAAGCGGGATGAGGCGAAGACATGCACGCCGGCGGAACTTACCCAGCTTCAGGGCTCTCCTAGGAGATAACACCCCTACTGCTGCTCTGCGGGGTCTCCGCATGATCACTAAAGCAAGGTAACTACAATGGTGCTCCTGGAGCTATTTTGGGAGGTAGGAGAGGGCAAGGCTAGCTCTCTCTTCCCTGGGCTATCTGGTCTATCTTCCTCTCTAGGTCCGAACCCTTTGCATGGGTGCCCCGGGGGGTTCATATAGGCCTACCCCCCGGGGGTACAATAGTAATCTGGCTGGGCGCGGGCCCCAGCCGTCTGTCTCTCAGGCCGCCATCCTTCCCGCCGGCTTCTGGGGCCCGCCGACTGGCGGGTCCCGCAGACAGGCTTGATACTATAGAGGCACTCCTGATGACGCAGGCTCGGTCATCGGGTCGTGGCAACAGTGCCGCCGTCTATCGGGCGATCACTGTCGCCATTCCCCATCTTATCTGATTAATGGCTCGTGGGGCCCGGGAGGAGTCGGCCGACTCCAGGGAGGCCGACTCCCATGGGCCCGTCTTCGGGTTGCCCAGGCCGACTTCGGCCCTCCCACTGACAGGCGGTCCTGCCGCCTTCTGGTCTAACAGGCCGGCGTCATGGGCACAGTGCACTGCGTACTGTGGCTGAGGTCAGGGCAGGCATGGCAACAGTGTCGTATCTCACCGGAGATCTTCCAGCGGTACGACTCACTGTAGCCATGCCGGCCCTTCGTAGGCAGGGGGGAGACGGCCATGCCGTAATCGTACCCCGCATCGTACTTCGGGATAAGGGAGGAGTCTTGGGCCGACTCTCCATAGTCGGCCTCCCTGGAAGTCGCCAGCTTGGAGTCGGCTTATCTGGGAGTCGCCGCCTGGGACTCGGCATCTCTTGGAGTCGGCCCCGGGACTCGGCCTGAGGGGCGCGGCCTGCCCCGATGTCTTGAAATGTCCTGGGGCTCGGGTTAGCCTACCCGTGGCCCATTACTCCGATAGTAGTCCCCGAAGCTGGTGAAACCCTGCGGTCGCTGTATTGTGGGGCTTCAACAGCTTCAATCTTTTAAAAGCGCAGACTCTGGGACTCGGTTGTCGTCTTCCCTTAGGCCGACTGTCGAAAGTCGGAGCTTCGGTGGAGAGCCTTAGTTCGAAAGTCGCGGTGGGAAGCCAGGCGGCGTGCCTGATACTCTTCCCCGCAGCCATCAGGGGGTTCCTATCGCGTGGCGCCACGTGGGGAGAACAGTCTGCTTGCCCACGCGCGTGACGGAACGGGCCGTCAGGCGAGGCCCGCCACTACCGTGTCTCGGCATATGGGCGGATCCGTTGCGGCCGAGGATGGTTGGTTTTCCCACGTCGTTACTGCACGCAGTAACTTCGTGGGTAAATCGTGGGGCGGCGTGGGGCATCGTGCGCAGTTAATCCCACGCCCGCCCCCTCGGCTTCTCAGCCCGCAGGGCTATAAGTAGGCGGGGGGAAACGGAGCGGCATAGCTCGTGCGCCCTTCTTCCCCGCTCCCCCGCCTCATCTTGCTTTCTCTCCCTCCTTCCTCCGCCGTCGAGCAGGAGCACCTCATACCGCGGCGATGAGCTCTTCCTCCGCCGCGGCCTCTGCCGTGCGCTCCGGCGTATGGGACGGCTCGGAGGTAGAGGAAGAACATATCGAGTTCCTCTGCCAGACCCGCCGTCTCCCCAGCGCGGACCTCGTGCGCGCCCGCGCCGCGCCGGAGGGGGAAATCCGGCCGGTGCCGGAAGAGGGCGAGCGGGTCATCTTCCGCTCGCACCTTATGCGCGGCCTGGGGCTGCCAGCGAGCGGCTCCTTCCGCTCATTCTTGGAGTTCCACAGCCTTCAGCCGCACCACCTCACACCGAACACGGTGGTGCTGCTCTCCGCCTTCGCCACCCTGTGCGAAGGTTTCCTCGGCGTTCTCCCCACCATTGAGCTGTGGGGAGAATTCTTCTCTTCTAAGCTCGGCACGCACATCGCCGGCGTGCCAGCCCAGTGCGGCGCCTTCATCGCGATGTGGCGCTCGACGGCCGACAACCCCTTTCCTCCCATCACGCTGATCAAGTCGGTGAAGATGTGGCAGCGTTCGTACTTCTACGTGAAGAACCTCGCCTCCGACGGCGACTGGGTCAACTTGCCGCCTTACAACGCTGCTCCCCTGACCGGGCGGCTCCCCAGCTGGTCCCACCGAGTTAAGACGCTGACTCCCGCCAGAGCCTCCGCCGTGGCGCGACTCCGAGTCATGACGCAGTCGGAGGGACTCGTCGGGGCCGACTTGCTGGCCGCCTTCGTGGCGCGCCGAGTTCTCCCGCTCCAAGGCCGGCCTCACCTGATCTGTCAGATGAGCGGCCTCCGAGACCCAAGTCGGACGAGCACCAAGGAGATGCCCCGCAAGGAGGTGGCAAACATGGTAAATTACATCGCGCACTGCGAGTACAAGGAGGACTGGCAGTTCGGCAAGGAGCCGTACTCGCGCGTCAACCCTCCACCAGTGGTAAGTCGCGTTTCCCTGCTGTTTTATCTTTTTCTGCAGCCGACTCCGGCTTCTGACTCTTGCTGGCTTCTTCTGAACTAGAATCCTCTTATGCAGCCTACCGCCGGCGCCACGAGGCAGCCCCGCGAGTATGTTCCCGGCCGCGCGGAGAGCGACGTCGACGACCCCGACTTGGGGGCGGCGGCGATGGAAGCCGACGCCGAAGGTGGGGGCGGGGGGTAGAAGGCGACTTCAGGCCCTCGGCCACCTTCGCCGACTGGCCTGATGACGACGCCGAAGGCGAAGTCGCTCCACACCACCAGCTGAGGATCGGCCCGTCGGGCGCCGGCTCCTCCGTCGGCCAAGGCGGCGCGAAGAGGCGTCACGCTGGGCCGAGTGCGCCCGGCGGCAAATTGAAGAAGTTCAAGGGGACGGCCGCTGCGACCAGACGAGAGGAGGCGCCCGCGAAGGCCAACCGCTTCCGAAGGGAAGTGAGAAAGCTGGCGCTAGTATCCGCGTAAGTCTTTACGCTCTTTTATTTCCTTTGTTGAATCTTGTCAGAGTCTTCGTTTATATACTCCCTCCATTCTTCTTCAGGGCCCCTCTTTCCCTTGAGAGAGTCACCGTCCCCTCCGTCATGGGATCGGCAGAGACATCCGCCAATACTCGGTGGCCCGACCCTGCCGCCGACCTCCGGGAGGCGACAGAGCAGAATGTGTGGGAGAAGCGCGAGGAGGAGGAGGCCGCGCGTTTGGAGAAGGCGGAGGCCGACAGGGCGGCCGCCTCTGCCCAGAAAAAGCTGGATGATGCCGAAGCTGCCCTTGCGGCAAGACGGCGAGCCGAGGAGGCCGTGCGCCGCCGATCGGCGATGCTCGTCCCCCCACTATCGTCTGCACCGCCGCCTCCGGAGTTCACGGGGCAGACCGGGGGAGCCGGCACCGAGAACCCCATCGCGGAGAAGGAGAGCGGCGAGGCCTCCATGTCGGATGCTCTCGTGCCGCCGCCGCCGCCACCACCACCGTCTGGGAGGCCGCACGGCAAACAGCCGGTGGATCCGTCGGAGCCGCCGGCCATGGACGAGGCCGAAGCGCGGCTACTTCTCCAAGTCGCCTCGCCAGTGCGTCGCCTACTTGAGAGGGCGACCTCGGCGCCGCGACCTCGGGAGGTCGGCGCTGCCAGCTCGGCAGCTCTAGACGCCGAGGCCACAAGCACTGCACCCACCGGGTGGGTGCGCGGAGGCGGCACCGGGCCGCTAAATCAATTGCTCCTTGAAGTCCAGGAGAAGTTGCTGGCCGAAGGCGACACCCTTCAGGCCTACACCAGAGCGCACCTGGCTGCGCGAACGGCCGTCCGAGTAAGTTTCTTCTCCTTCTTGATTCTTGTTTTTCTCTGTGGGGGCGCACCAGCGCACCCACTGGGTGTAGTCCCCGAGTTCCGGGCCGGCTGCTGAGCAGGCGGTTCGGAACTCCCTCTGGCGAGTTCCAAACACTAACTTCATCTTCAATGACTTACTGCAGGAGTATCACAACCTCCGCGCCACTGCCTTCAACTGCAATGTTGAGGAGTTGAGCAAGCGGGCTGCCGACTTTTTGGAAAGCCGGAGTGAGTTCTTCTTCCTCGCGGGGGCGCGCTGGCGCACCCGCGGGCTGTAGTCCCCGAGATTCGGGCCGACTGCTGAGCAGTCGGGCCGGATCTTCCCGGCGATCTTCTTTATTGACGACTGATTTGCTTTCTCTTTCGATTTTCAGGAGCCAACGCCGCTCTTCAGGAGCAGCTGGGCGAGGCCAATACCGCCCATCGCGCCAAGGAGGAGGAGTGTGACAGGCTCGCCATGGAGCGTGACCTGCTGGCGGCGCAGCTGGCCGAGCAGAAGGAGATGCTCAAGAAGGCGCAGGACGAGGCCGAGAAGAAGGAAGCCGCTCTCCTGGCCGAGTTCGAGAGCGAGCGCTCCTCCTGGACTGACAGGGAGGCGATGCTGACTTCCGGCTTCCACGAGATCGAGGATATTGTGGATGGTACATTTCTTTCGCTTCTTCGCGCTTCCGACTATGTGTCGGGCCGACTTCTGATTTTTCGACTTTTCTTCTTTTTTGTCTTGGCAGACTTCTTCCCTGGTCACTCGCAGGCGGTCCCTCTGGCCATCGAGGCTGCTCGTGAGGCGCGAAGAGCGAATGGTGAGGAGATCGCCGCCAATGCCCACCGAACCGTTGATGAACAGCTCCTGAGCATTGAAGCCCGTCTTCGTCCGGTCCACCGGCAGATGCGCCGGCTTCAGCGTGCCGGCGCCCAGGCGGTTGCCGCTTTGTGGCCGAATATGCTGGCTCTGCGTACCGCCAGTCGGACCGCCGACTGGCTGGAAGTCGCTGCCGGCCGTCTTGAGGCCTGGAAGGGCTCCTCGGCCTGGGCCGGAGCGCGCTGGGCCTTGGAGTTCGTCAAGGCGTGGTATCCAGGGCTGGACCTGGGCCGCCTGGCCGCGTTCTGGTCAGAAGCCCAGGCCGAGCTGGAGGCCGTGGAGGGCGCCCTTATCGAGCATGCGGCGGCCATCGCCGAGTACACGGATACGAGCGTCTTTGTGCCCGAGCGGGCTGAAGGCGGCGAGGAAGCACCGGCAGAGTGGTTCGGGATGAACCCGGAGTATGGCGAGGACTCGGCGGAGGTGATCGACTCCAGCACTGAGGAGGAGGACGAGGCGGAGGCCGAAGGCGAAGCGGAGGTGCCAGAAGACGGAGCAGGCGGCCAGCCTCAGCTCGACCGTGCCTCCAGCAACGAGCCGCGTCAGGAGAAAGCGACTGCCGCCGGAGGCGATCAAACCAAGACCGCCCAGCCGACTGCCCCGGCGCCTGACACCGCCATCTCCTCCGATCCTCCACTCCCAGATGCCGCCTCCTAGGCTGCCTTTTCCGCCACTGTTTGTCTGTCTTAGTAATCTTTTGAAAACTTTGTTAGATTCGAACAATTCCACCCGCGGGGTGTATCTCGAACTTCTATTCAAAGATTTGGCCAAGGGCCTATGTAAATATTAATCTGCTTTCCGTCTTTCCTTGCTTATTGCTCCTTAGGTTTTTCCCTTTGCCGCCTTCCTTTAGTCGCTGCCTTGTCAGTCGAACAGCCGCTCTGCGGACTGTCGCTGGGTCAAGTGCTTGGCTACTTTGGGAAGGCAAGGACTTGGCCGTTTAGAGTTTCTTTAGCAAGTCGGATAGAAAGCGACATGCCGACTACCCAAGAGTCAGCCGTCCTTAATAGAGGCTAATAAAGACGGCGAGCCGGCTACTCATGAGTCGGCCTTCCGCTTCAGAAATGCTGGAGGCCGTCTTATGCTATGTTCGTGCTTTAGGTCCTTAGCCATTTTTCGTGTGGGCGCCCGTTCTTCCTCACTCCTGCCTGCCTCACAGTCGCTCTGCAAGCTGCGGCTTTGCCAGGAGGTGGATTGGGCACCGCACACTACTTGTCTAACTGCGGGAAGCTTCTCATAGCGCAAGGCGGCGAGTCCCCGGGCCGACTAGTCAGGCCCGGTGCCAAGCGGCTTGTAATGAAAGTAATGTACTCGGAGGCATAATTCTTATCGTACAGATAACAAAAAGGGCAGTCCCCGAGCTCGTCTCGGGGGGCCCAAAGTCTTAGTACTTTAATACAAAGGGGTAGTGTGATACATACCGCATCAACTGTAAAATCTTCGAAGAAGATTTGCATTCCACGGGCGCTCTGTCTCTTTGCCGGAATCGTCCCTCTTGCGCGCTCGGGGCTTCTGGGCGTCGATCAAATAGTAGGCGTCGTTCCCTAGCACCTTGCTGATGATGAAGGGGCCTTCCCAAGGTGCCGACAGCTTGTGCTGGCCGGCTGTTCGCTGGATCAGCCGGAGCACAAGGTCGCCTTCTTGAAAGATCTTGGCCTGACCTTCCTGTTGTAGTATCGACGCAGACTCTGCTGGTAGATGCTGGACCGGCTGAGTGCCAACAGCCGGCCCTCTTCCAGCAGATCGATGCCGTCTTGACGTGCTTCTTCTGCTTCTTCCTCGGTGTACATGGTGACTCGCGGGGAGTCGAACTCTATGTCCGTTGGGATGACGGCTTCAGCGCCATAGACGAGGAATAATGGTGTGAAGCCGGTTGACTTGTTTGGAGTCGTGCGCAGACTCCAGAGGACGGCTGGCAGCTCCTCAAGCCAACAGCCGGCAGATCGCTCCAGCGGTATGACGAGTCGAGGCTTGATGCCGGATAAGATGAGGCCGTTTGCTCGCTCCACCTGGCCGTTTGACTGCGGATGGGCAACGGACGCTAAGTCCAGTCGGATGCCCTGTGTCGCGCAAAAACGGGCAAAGGCACCTTTGGCAAAATTCATGCCATTGTCGGTGATGATGCTGTGTGGGATGCCGTACCGAGTTGTGATGTCAGCGATAAAGGTCACTGCAGTCGGACCATTCAATTTCTTGATGGGTTTCACCTCCACCCACTTGGTGAACTTGTCCACTGCGACAAGTAGGTGAGTCAAGCCACCTCGTGCCGTCTTGAATGGTCCCACCATGTCCAGGCCCCAGACTGCAAAGGGCCAGGCGATAGGGATAGTCTTGCGTGCGGAAGCCGGCTGAAGTGGCTTGGAACGAAAAATCTGGCACCCCTTGCACTTTTGGACTAACTCTTTGGCCTCTTCCAGAGCGGTTGGCCAGAAAAAACTGTGCCGGAAGGCTTTGGCGACGAGTGCCCTTGAGGCCGCGTGGTGACCGCACTTGCCTTCGTGGATGTCTCTGAGGATTGCCTGACCTTGTTCTGCTTCGACGCAGCGTTGGAAGACGCCGGTGACGCTGCGCCTGACCAGCTCTCTGTTGACTATGGTGTAGGCTGCTGCTCGGCGTTGCACTTGCCGAGCCAAGATTTCGTCAGTTGGCAGCTCTCTGTTTACTAAGAATCTGAGGATGGGCTGGGCCCATGAAGGTGCTGCTATTTCTTCAACTGCCACTAGTGCGACTTGGATAAGGGCGGCCGGGCTGGGAGGCGGCGGGTTGGAGTCTGCAGCCGCTTGCTGATTTGACAAAGTCCCGGGGCCGACTGGGGCAGTCCCCGGGTCGAGCTCTGGAGTCTTCCATCTTGCTACAGTAGTCCCCGGGCCGGGTTCTGAAGTCCCCGGGCCGGCTTCGACTGTATGTTTCTGGGAGTTGGATCCGTCCTCCTCAAGCGGAGCCGGCACATAGATTGAATCCGATTCTGGTGACGGCTTGATAGAAGGCTTGAGGAGGCGCCGGAGGGCGACACCAGATGGTATTGCCTGGCGGGTGGAGCCAATTCATGCCAAGGCGTCTGCTTGGTCATTGTCGTTCCTTGGCACGTGGAGGAACTCGCACCCCTCGAAGTATCCACTGAGTTGCTGGACGAGGAAATGGTAGCTCACCATATTTGCATCCTTGGCGTCCCAATCGCCAGATGATTGCTAGACGACCAAGTCAGAGTCGCCATAACACAGGATCCAGTGAATGTCGAGTTCTTTGGCAAGCCGGAGCCCGTGGATGAGCGCCTCGTACTCAGCCACGTTGTTGGAGGCGGCGAAATGGATATATAGCGCATATCTGAGCTTGTCGCCCTTGGGGGAAGTGAGGACGACGCCGGCTCCCAGGCCGATGCGCATCTTGGAGTCGTTGAAGTGCATCCGCCAATGGGTGGAGTCGGGCGCTGGCGGCAGATACTGTGTCTCGGCCTAGTCGACGAGGAAGTCGGCCAGTGCTTGTGACTTGATCGCGGTGCGGGGCTCATAGATGGTGTAGGGAGCCAGGTCGATGGCCCATTTGGCCACCCGGCCAGAAGCATCTCGGCTTCCAATGATCTCGGCCAGTGGAGCTGTGCAGACCACGGTGATTGGATGCTCCTGTAAGTAAGGCTTCAATTTCTTGGCGGCGAAATGCACGCCGTAGCACATCTTCTGGTAATGGGGGTAGTTCTGCTTGGAGGTCGACAGCACCTCGCTCAAGTAATGTATCGGCCTCTGGACGAGTAGCGCCTTGCCTTCCTCCTTGCGCTCGACTACAATGACCGTGCTGACTACTCGGCTAGTGGCGGCAATGTACAGGAGCATGGGCTCTTTGGGAGTCAGAGCCGCCAGCACTGGGGGAGTAGTCAACATCTTCTTTAGTTGGAGAAAAGCCTCGTCCGCCTTGGGAGTCCACTCAAAGAAGGTCGTCTTCTTCATGAGCTGATACAAGGGGAGAGCCTTCTCGCCCAGTCGACTGATGAATCGGCTGATGGATGCCAAACAGCCGGTGAACTTCTACACATCTAACAGTCGTCTGGGTGCCTCCATCCTCTCGATGGCCTTGATCTTTACTGGATTGCACTCTATGCCGCGTTCGGAGACCAGGAAACCGAGGAGCTGGCCGGCTGGTACTCCGAAAATGCACTTCTCCGGGTTGAGCTTGATCTAGAATCAGCGCAGATTCTCAAATGTTTCCTTGAGGTCCTCCAGCAAGGTTCCACGCTTCTCTGTCTTCACCACCACGTCATCCACATAGACGTGGGCATTTCTGCCGAGTTGCTTCAAGAGGCACTTCTACATGCAACGCTGAAAGGTGGCGCCGGCGTTTCTCAAGCCGAACGTCATGGTCAGGTAGCAGAAGGCTCCAAACGGCGTGATGAAGGCGGTCTTCAGCCTGTCAGCCGGGTTCAGCTTGATCTGATGATATCCTGAATAGGCATCTAGGAAACTCAACAGCTCGCATCCGGCTGTGGAGTCTATCACCTGATCAATTCTTGGCAGAGCAAATGGGTCCTTGGGGCAGGCCTTGTTGAGGCTTGTGTAATCGATTCACATCCGCCACTGCTTGTTCTTCTTCAGCACCAGTACTGGGTTTGCCAGCCACTCTGGAAAAAATACTTCCATGATGAAGCCGGCTGCAAGGAGCCAGACTATTTCTTCTCCAACAACTCTTCTTTTTTCTTCTGATAGGCGGCGCAAGGGCTGCCTGACGGGCTTCATATCAGATTGGACGTGTAATTTGTGCTCGGCGAATTCCGTCGGGACACCAGGCATGTCCTTGGGGGACCATGCAAAGATGTCGCGATTCTCACGGAGGAAATCGACGAGCTCGCCTTCCTATTTGCTGTCAAGGCATGTGCCCATGACAGCGTACCTCTCCGGGTGCTCCGGGTCCAATGGTATCTTCTTTGTTTCTCTGGCCGGCTTGAATGGTCCTTCTGCTTCCGACTCCTTGGGGTCAGGCGATAACTTGGCCTGCTTGCCGGCCATTGCCACGACCCGATCAAGGAGCCATTTCTCAGCTACGATCACCAAGGACTCGGCCAGCCGACTGCTTTCGGTCGCGCAAGCGGACGACTTCCTGTAGTCACCAGACACGGTTAGGATTCCCTTGGAACTCGGCATCTTCATCTTGAGGTAGGCATAGTGGGGGACCGCCATGAACTTGGCCAAAGCGGGTCGGCCAAGCAGTGCATGATATGGGCTCTCAAGGTCCACCACCTCAAACCAAATTGGCTCTCGGCGGAAATGATCTTTGTCTCCGAAGAGGACATCTATCAGGATCTTGCCGATTGGCGAGCAGGAAAGGCCAGGGATGATTCCGTGGAACACAGTCCGGCTGCTCTGAAGCTGTCTCCGCTTGATTCCTAATTTCTCCATCGTATCCTTGTACAGGATGTTGATACTGCTGCCTCCGTCTATCAGTACTCGCGAGAAGCGAGCGGCCCGCCTATCCGTGGTGAGTGTGGCACTTAAGACCAAGGCGTAGGAGCCTGGACTTGGCATCACCTCTGGGTGATCAGCTCTGCTCCAACTGATAGGCGTCTCGGACCAATGCATGAACTCTGGAGTGCTTGATGCAACCGCGTTCACTTCTTGCTGCTGTTGGCGCCTGCTGCGTCGGTCATCCGCTACACTAGTGAACACCACATAGGCTCCGTGCTCATCTGGGAACTCGTCTTGTATCGCGCCGACTGGCCTGACAGCCGGCTGCTGGGGCGGGGGTGGAGGAGGCGGCCCAGCAGGAGCGGGAGGGAGCAGGCCGTCCCCCTTGGCGATTCTGGTCAGCCAGTGGCATTTCTTGGTGGTGTGGTTTGACGGCTTCGCGCCGCTGTGAAACTTGCAGGGACCATCTAGAGTCTGCTCGTAGGAGAAAGCCGGCAGCCAGTTGGACTTGCGCCCTTCTGCCGCTTCGCCGGAGGCGGTCCCTCCAGCTGCTGGTCCTCTGCCGTCGCCACTTGCCGACTGCTGGAAGTCGGCTGCGGGGCTTTGCGCTTCTGGCCATTCTGCTATTGCCGCCGACTGGTGTCTCCAACCGGAGTTCTTGGAGCCTGAGGGGCGACTTTGCTAGTTGTGCTGACCCGAATCTCCGCCTTCATGGAGGAGTCGGCCGTGGCATACTTTTCCGCTGTGATCAGTAGCTCGTCGAGGGTCTCCGGCTCGTCGCAGAGGAGCTTGTGCTTGAGGAGGGTGCCTTCTCCGCACCTGGCAGTAAATTACTCGATGGCCTGCACCTCGTGCACGCCCTCGCAGGAGTTCCGGAGATCGCCCCATCGCGTGAGGTAGTCGCGAGTAGACTCGTCAGGGCCTTGCACGCACAAGGAGAGCTGGCGTGGCTTGGGAGGTCGCTTGTACGTGCTCGAGAAGTTGCGGACAAAAGCCTCGGTGAAGTCGACCCAGCTATTGATGCTGCGAGGCTTCAGACTGTTTAACCATGTCCGGGCCGAGCCCTGGAGCATGAGCGGGGCGTATCTTACGGCAACACGCTTGTTGCCGTTCGCTATGTTGACGGTTGTGGAGTAGTCGATCAGCCAATCTTCCGGCTTCACAGTGCCGGTATATTTGGGCATGTCTCGGGGGAGCGTGAACCCTTTGGGAAAGGGCTCGTCCCGGATGCGGGGTCCAAAGCAAGGGGGACCCAACTCGTCTTCTTCTTCCAGCGCCAGGGATCGGTGGAGTCGGTCGATCCGGTGGCGGGCATCGTTCTCTCCGACTCCCTCTCGGCGGCCAAGGCGGTCGCCGAGAGTCGGATGTTCCACGGGCGGTGGGGAGACTTGTCTTTCTCTGCGAGGAGGGGGAGGTAAGTAGTCGTCCCGCCGTTCCACCGCTCTAGGGCGGCCGTCTTGGTCGCGCTCGATGGTGATGTGAGTCCGACTGCGGCTGGCAGCCGGCTCCTTGTCCTTCTTCCCACGGGCCCCGCCAGTCGGTGTTCGAGATGTCGCACCTTGGTCTCGGCGAGGCGGTGGGTCGTCGTTTTGGCGCTACGGCGCCTCGGTGCGGCATCCGACATTATTCTGTGCGGCAGCCGCGTCGAGGAGCTGCTAAACTCGCTCCGTCATCATGCGGCGCTCTTCGCCTTCAAAGTTGTCGAGCTCGTCTACTGCCGCCTGGGCGGCACGGATATTCTTTGCGGGCATGGCATACACAGGGCAATCAGCCCCGAAGAGGTTGGTGATTGTCGTGCCGCGCCGTCAGACCGCGCCTAGGCGGCTAGGCCTGGTTGGAGCCGGCGAGCCGCCTACGGCGCGATCCATCTCTCATTGGTAAGCTTCTGACAAGCGCCTCATGCTTGCCAGCTTCTTCGTGCCCTCGATGAGCTGAAGGCGAAGCACCTCCAGCATCCCGGCGTCGGCGTCTTCCGGAATCGGGGCTGCGAGGTCTCGCAGGGCCGCGTCAAATGGGTCATGCGCTCATTCACCGGAGCGCACGTCGTGCTCGAGGACGAGGACCTCAGTGACGGTGCTTCCGCTACTCCCCGCGTACGAGAGCGGCTCGTCGTAGACCACCACATTGGTGGGGAACGCGTCGAGCGACGCGGTGTCGGAGTCGACCAGCATCGGGTCGGTGGATCCTATGGACTCCAGGTCCGCGGCAGGCTCACCGGCGACATGGAGTTGGTCGAGGAGGCCCGTGAGGGGGCTCCTGGGGCCATCCGTGCCTGCGTCGGGCGCAGGCTTGTCGGAGAGGCAAACCTCGTCGATAAGATCGGCGAGGCAGCTGGCTGCACAGGCGATCTCAGCGCCGCACAGCGCGTCGGCACAGACGCTGTCCGGCGTGTCGGGCTGGCTGCGCTCGCCGGGGAGGAACAGGGTTCCCGTCCAGAGCAGATCTCCGGACGATGGTGCACCTCGCCCCACGGTGGGCGCCAAATGTCGGGGGTTGGATACGACATATGCCAAAGGATGGCTTATCATGGTGGGAACGAGTAGAACCTCGCCGGTGCCTGGAAGTGGGATGAGGCGAAGACATGCACGCCGGCGAAACTTACCCAGCTTCAGGGCTCTCCTAGGAGATAACACCCCTACTGCTGCTCTGCGGGGTCTCCGCATGATCACTAAAGCAAGGTAACTACAATGGTGCTCCTGGAGCTGTTTTGGGAGGTAGGAGAGGGCAAGGCTAGCTCTCTCTTCCCTGGGCTATCTGGTCTATCTTCCTCTCTAGGTCCTAACCCTTTGCATGGGTGCCCCGGGGGGTTTATATAGGCCTACCCCCCGGGGGTACAATAGTAATTTGGCTGGGCACGGGCCCCAGCGTCTCTCAGGCCGCCGTCTTTCCCGCTGGCTTCTAGGGCCCGCCGACTGGCGGGTCCCGCGGACAGGCTTGATACTGTAGCGGCACTCCTGATGACGCAGGCTCGGTCATCGGGTCGTGGCAACAGTGCCGCCGTCTATCGGGCGATCACTGTCGCCATTCCCCATCTTATTTGATTAATGGCTCATGGGGCCCGGGAGGAGTCGGCCGACTCCCACGGGCCCGTCTTCGGGTTGCCCAGGCCGGCTTCGGCCCTCCCACTGACAGGCGGTCCTGCTGCCTTCTGGTCGTACAGGCCGGCGTCGTGGGCACAGTGCACTGCGTACTGTGGCTGAGGTCAGGGCAGGCATGGCAACAGTGTCGTATCTCACCGGAGATCTTCCAGCGGTACGGCTCATTGTAGCCATGCCGGCCCTTCGTAGGCAGGGGGAGACGGCCATGCCGTAACCGTACCCTGCATCGTACTTCAGGATAAGGGAGGAGTCTTGGGCCGACTCTCCACAATCGGCCTCCCTGGAAGTCGCCAGCTTGGAGTCGGCTTATCTGGGAGTCGCCGCCTGGGACTCGGCATCTCTTGGAGTCGGACCCGGGACTCGGCCTGAGGGGCGCGGCCTGCCCCGATGTCTTGAAATGTCCTGGGGCTCGGGTTAGCCTACCCGTGGCCCATTACTCCGACAAATGCATGGTGGCTTTGCCACAAATACGATGTCAACTACATGATCATGCAATGGCAATATGACAAAAGTAAAGTATGTCATGAACATGAAGAATGGAACGGTGGAAAGTTGCATGGCAATATATCTCGGAATGGCTATGGAGATGCCATAATAGGTAGGTATGGTGACTGTTTTGAGGAAGATATAAGGAGTTTTATGTGTGATAGAGTGTATCGTATCACGGGGTTTGGATACACCGGCGAAGTTTGCACCAACTCTCAAGGTGAGAAAGGGCAATGCACAGTCCCGAAGAGGCTAGCAAAGGCGGAAAGGTAAAAGTGTGTATAATCCATGGACTCAACATTAGTCAAAAGAACTCATATACTTATTGCAAAAATTTAGAAGTCATAAAAAATCAAGTACTACGCGCATGCTCCTAGGGGGATAGATTGGTAGGAAAAGACCATCGCTCGTCCCCAACCGCCACTCATAAGGATGCACAAGCCAAGTACACTTCATGTTTCAAATTTGTTACACAACTTTAAACATACGTGCATGCTATGGGACTTGCTAACTTCAACAAAAGCATTCTTTGAATTCATAATCACCCAACTAGCATGACTTTAATATCACTACCTCCATATCTCAAAACAATTATCAAGTATCAAGTTGATTATAGCATCCAATTCACTTCCTATGATAGTTTTTATTATACCCAACTTGGATGCTCATCATTCTAGGACCAACTCTATGATAATAGCAAATACCATGCTGTTCTAAAAGACTCTCAAAATAATATAAGTGAAGCATGAGAGACTAGCAATTTCTTCAAAATTAAGACACCACCGTGCTCTAAAAGATATAAGTGAAGCACTAGAGCAAAAACTATCAAGCTCAAAAGATATAAGTGAAGCACATAGAGTATTCTAGCAAATTCTAGTCAAATAGGCTTCTCCCAAAAGGTGTGTACAGCAAGGATGATTGTGGTAAACTAACAAGCAAATACTAATATAATACACGACGCTCCAAGCAAAACACATATCATGTGGCGAATAAAAATATAACTCCAAGTAAAGTTACCAATGAACAAAGACGAAAAGAGGGGATGCCTTCCCGGGGCATCCCCAAGCTTAGGCTTTTGGATATTCTTGAATATATTTGGGTGCCATGGGCATCCCCAAGATTAGGCTCTTGCCACCCTTTATTCCATAGTCCATAAAAGCTTTACCCAAAACTTGAAAACTTCACAACACAAAACTCAACATGAAATCTTATAAGCTCCGTTAGTGAAAGAAAACAAAACCACCACATAAGGTACTGCAATGAACTCATTATTTATTTATTTTGGTGTTAAACCTACTGTATTCCAACTTCTTTATGGTTCATAAACTAATTTACTAGCCATAGATGCATTGAAATAAGCAAACAACACACGAAAAACAGAATCTGTCAAAAACAGAACAGTCTGTAGCAATCTGTAACTAACGCAAACTTCTGGAACTCGAAAAATCCTACAAAAATAGGAAGTCCTGGAAAATTTGTCTATTGAACAGCAGCAAAAAGAATTAACGCAAAATCACGTTCCTGTGATTTAACAAATTTATATTCGTTCGCCCAAAGTTTCTGTTTTTCAGCAGAATCAAATCAACTATCATCGTAGGTTATCCTATAGGTTCTACTTGGCACAAACACTAATTAAAAGATAAAAACACATCTAAACATAGAATAGATGCAATATTTATTCCTAAACAGGAGCAAAAACAAAAAACATAAAGAAAAATTGGGTTGCCTCCCAACTAGCGCTATCGTTTAACGCCCCTAGCTAGGCATAAAAGCGAAGATAGATTTAACTAGTGCCATCTTTGGCACTAGATTCATAAGTAGCACGCATGATAGATTCATAAGGTAATTTGACTTTCTTTCTTGGAAATTGTTCCATGCCTTTCTTTAAAGGAAATTGGAATCTAATGTTCCCTTCCTTCATATCAATAATCGCACCAATCGTTCTAAGGAAAGGTCTACCAAGAATAATAGGGCAAGAAAGATTGCAATCTATATCAAGAATGATAAAATCTACGGGCACCAAATTTCTATTTGCAACAATAAGAACATCATTGATCCTTCCCATAGTCTTTCTAATGGTGGAATCCGCAAGGTGCAAATTTAAAGAGCAATCATCAAGATCATGGAAACCTAGAATATCACATAAAGTTTTCGGAATCGTGGAAACACTAGCACCCAAATGACACAAAGCAAAACACTCATAATCTTTAATTCTAATCTTTATAGTAGGTTCCCACTCATCATTAAGTTTTCTAGGTATAGAAACTTCCAAATTCAGTTTTTCATCATAAGATTGCAACAAGGCATCAACGATATGTTTGGTAAAAGCTTTATTTTGACTATAAGCATGAGGAGAATTAACAACGGATTGTAACAAGTAAATACAACCTTTTAAAGAGAAATTATCATAATCAAATTCCTTGAAATCCGAGATAGTAGGTTCAATATTATTAGAAGTTGAAGATTCTCCAATCTCTCTTTTACCAATTTTAGCATTAAGATCTAAAGACTCCAAATTTTTGGGACGCCTTCTAGGCAAAGTGTATTCATTATCACTCCCATAATAATCAAAATTCATATTGCAAAACATAGAACTAATCGGGGACGCATCAATAACTTTAAGGTCCTCATCATTATTTTCATGTAATTTTTCTGGTTTAGCGGCCATCTTATTGACTAAGATGGCTTGCTTGTCAGAAATTTTGGCTACAGCATTTTCAAGCCGGGTAATTTGAGCGTTAACACCATAGAATTCTTTATTCATATCATCAAGCTCTTTGTTCATAAATCCCAAAAAACTTTTTTGTTCCTTAAGCTCTTTTCTAAAGAAATTATTATGCTCAAATTGCAAATTCATAAAGCTTCTAATATTTGATTCAATCTCGTCCATCCTTCTGAGAAGGTGTTCAGGACCCTTAGGCGCGGCCATAAGGTCAAACAAACAAATAAGCACACAAAAGAAGGCAAGCAAAAAGAGAGGAGGAGATTGGGAAAGAGAGGGCGAATAAAACGGAAAGGGTGAAGTGGGGGGAGAGGAAAACGAGAGGCAAATAATGTAAATGCGAGAGAGATGGGTTTGTGATGGGTACTTGGTATGTCTTGACTTGAGCGAAGACCTCCCCGGCAACGGCGCCAGAAATCCTTCTTGCTACATCTTGAGCTTGCGTTGGTTTTCCCCGAAGAGGAGAGGGTGATGCAGCAAGTGTAGCGTAAGTATTTCCCTCGGTTTTGAGAACCAAGGTATCAATCCAGAAGGAGGCTCCTCAAAAGTCCCACGCACCTACACAAACAAACTGAGAACTCGCAACCAACGCGATAAAGGGGTTGTCAATCCCTTCACGGCCTCTTGCGAAAGTGAGATCTAACAGAGAGATAATAATATATTTTTGGTATTTTGTAATATAGATGCAAAAAGTAAAGATGCAAATAAAAGTAGATTGAAAGCAAAGATGATAAGAGGTAGACCCGGGGGCCATAGGCTTCACTAGAGGCTTCTCTCGAGATAGCATAAGTATTACGGTGGGTGAACAAATTACTATCGAGCAATTGATAGAAAAGCGCATAGTTATGTGATTATCTAGGCATGACCATGTATATAGGCATCACGTCCAAAACAAGTAGACCGACTCCTACCTGCATCTACTACTATTACTCCACACATCGACCGATATCCAGCATTCATCTAGAGTATTAAGTTCATAAGAACAGAGTAACGCTTTAAGCAAGATGACATGATGTAGAGGGATAAACACATGCAATATGATATAAAACCCATCTTGTTATCCTCGATGGCAACAATACAATACGTGTCTTGAAACCCTTTCTGTCACTGGGTAAGAACACCGCAAGATTGAACCCAAAGCTAAGCACTTCTCCCATGGCAAGAATATCAATCTAGTAGGCCAAACCAAACCAATAATTCGAAGAGACTTGCAAAGATAACTCAATCATACATAAAAGAATTCAGAGAAGATTCCAATATTATTCATAGATAAACTTTATCATAAACCCACAATTCATCGGATCTCGACAAACACACCGCAAAAAGAGATTACATCAAATAGATCTCCACAAGAGAGTGGGAGAACATTGTATTGAGATCCAAAAAGAGAGAAGAAGCCATCTAGCTAATAACTATGGACCCGTAGGTCTATGGTAAACTACTCACAACTCATCGGAGGGGCTATGGTGTTGATGTAGAAGCCCTCCATGGTCGAATCCCCCTCCGGCAGAGTGCCGGCAAAGGCTCCAAGATGAGATCTCGCGGATACAAAAGGTTACGGCAGTGGAAGTTGTGTTTCGTGGTGCTCCTGGATGTTTTCGGGGTCCGTAGGTATATATAGGAGGAAGAAGTACGTCGGTGGCCACCCGAGGGGCCCACGAGATAGGGGGGCGCGCCCTCCTATCTCGTGGGGCCCTCGGAGGCTTCTTGACTTGCACTCCAAGCTCTCCGGATTTTTTCAAAAAATAACGCTCCCGAAGGTTTCATTCCGTTTGGACTCCATTTGATATTCCTTTTCTTCGAAATATTGAAATAGGCAAAAAAACAGCAATATGGGTTGGGCCTCCGGTTAGTAGGTTAGTCCCAAAAATGATATAAATGTGTAAAATAAAGCCCATAAACATCCAAAAGGGGTAATATAGTAGCATGGAACAACCAAAAATTATAGATACGTTGGAGACGTATCAGTAATGTGAAGCTTCCATAAACTTGGCTAGTGCTAGGCGGCCGAGGATCCCGTTGTAGGTCAAGGGGATCTCGGCTACATCGAAGACAATCCTCTCCGTCCTATGGTTCAGCTCGCCTCCGAACGTCACGAGCAACGTGACCTTTCCCTTCAGTTGGCTCCTCCCCGGGTTAACCCCTTGGAACGTGCCCGTCTCCTCGAGGTCTCCATGAGGGATCTACAGCCTCTTGATCACAACAGGCGAGATCAAGTTCAGACCGGCCCCATCGTCAACCAGCATATTTGTCACCTTGAGGTTGCGGATTGTTGGTGAGACCAACAATGGAAAGCACCCGACCACAGTAGTGCAGTCAGGATGGTCTTCGGTGTCGAAGATGATGGGCGTACTGGACCACCTCAGTGGCTTCCATGCATCGAGCGACGGCTCCACCGCTGTGATCTCACGCACCCACTACTTGAGCTGGCCTTGGGATGTGTGCAGCGAGGCGCCACCATCGATGCACATGGCTTCTGTGGCTTTCTGGAACTCGTGGTCGCCGGACTCATCATCCTCGTCATGATCATCGTCTTCCTGCTTCTTGTCGCGGCCCCGGGCGGGCCTCTCCTGCTAATTATCTTTGCCACGGCAGCCTCCTTGGCCGCCATGCTTCTTTTCGGATCCCTCGGCACCCTCTTGGCCCTTCTCCTTCTCCCGTCGCTCATACTCGGCTTTCCGCTTCCCAGCGAGAAGCTCCACTTGCTGGCAGTTCTGGAGATCGTGGCCTTTGGTGTGGCGGATCTTGCAATACTGCTTGTTAGAGCCCCCTGGCTTATCGGCAGCCGCCAAGGCCCGGCAGGCGGCACACCCGGCAACCTCCTTGCCGGGGTCACTCGCCTTGGGTTTCTTGGTGGCGCCGGTATCGTCGGACCCCTCGACAGCAAGCAAGGTCTTTCCCTTGCGCTTCCTGTTACGGCGCCGGCCCCTCTTTGTCGGGGTGGCGGTATCATCCGTGGAGTCGGTTTCCGCGCCGGCGTCTTCGGCGGGGTACTTCCTTCCCTCTTCAGCACGAGCGCACCGATCGGCCAGAACATAAAGCCCGTCCACATCCCTGACCTTGTTCATTGCCAGATCTTCGCGCATCTTATGATTGTGCACATTCTGATGGAATGCACTGATCATGGCGGTAGGATGAACGTCGGGGATGTTGTACTGCACTCGGCTGAACCTTTGGATGTACTTGCGCAAGTTTTCTCCTTCCTTCTTGGGGATGATATGCAAATCACTCACCTGGCCATGAGCTTGGTGGCCTCCCGTAAAGGCGCCAACAAACTCGTGACATGGATCCGCCCAAGAAGAAATGGAGTCCACCGGCAAGTGCATCAACCATGACATAACGTTGGGCTTGAGTGCCAACAAGAAGTAATTGGCAAGCACCTTATCATCGCGGGGCCCAGCAGCTTGCATCGCGATGGTGTAGATGCTAAGGAACTCCGATGGGTGAGTCTTGCCGTTGTACTTCTCGCCAACGTCGGGCTTGAACGTGCGGTGGGAGGGCCACTGGAACTGCCGCAGCTCACGGGTGAAGGCCGGATAACCCACCTCGTAAGGTAGGCCACCATAGCCTCCCGATGTTGGGTGGTCCATAGTAGGCCCTACCCGCCTGTCCGACTGGTGGCGCGCGTCACGCCGGCGCTCGATGGTGGTTCGAGCATCTTCATGAACTCTCTCCCGAAGAACTTGGCATTAGTCTCGGTGGGTTCGCGGGTCGGACGATGCTATGGAGATATCATCACGAGCGTCGTCGCGATGGACCGACACCCGCGGTGGCCGGGATGGAGGAGGGGAGTGCACCGTGGCCGCATCGCCTCCGGCCCGGCCTCCGTTGGCATGCAGTGGCTTGACGGAGCGACATCCTATGGGTCCTGCCGGCTGCAACTCATCGTTGTTGGCGATGCCGAGGAGGCTCCAGATGGTGGCCCTCCATTCGTCAAGCTTCTCTGCAGTGGGAGGAAAATCAAGGAGCAGCTGCACGCATGCTAGGGCTTCTGCTGGCGTGGGCGGCGGCGAAAGTTGTGTGGACCGCGATGCGCCTCGACTTCTCACCGTGTTAGAACGAGCCCCATCACGGCCCCGCAGCCATTCGCCACCTCCATCTGCACCTCGGCGCGCATGCTGGCCCTCCTCATCATGTGAAGGGCGCAGGGGACTCTTCGCAGGGCGGCGCCTAGGGTCACCAGCAGGGCGGCGCTGCTCATCACGCACGACCTGAGAAGAGAGCGCCATGGGCGCCAGTGTTGGCGTCTTGGAGGCCACCGCACCGCCGTCTGGAGGCCTGACGACGCCCCTGGGGGGCCCCGTGCCGCCCGCGGGGGGCCGACTCCGTATCTGGAGCCTGCGACGTGTGGCTCGTCGCCTGGCGCACGAACGATGCCGCTCACCAGGCCTGGACTGCCAGGATGATGTGGATGTTCGCGGGCCGCGCCATGGTTTCTCTCCGTGACTGGCTCGCTACTGGTCCGCACCGGTACTGGCAATCCGGTCCCGGACGAACCAATCGCCATGGTCATCTTCTTCTTAGGAGCCATGGCGATGAAGAACAGCTAGGTCAACTACTAGACCAGATTCTCACAATTGCGCCCCCTACCTGGCGCGCCAAAGATGCCGGTGGGAAATGACACCTATGGGATCACAAGAATCCCTACTACGGTTGCGGGGCGCGGGGTTGTGAAAAGAGCAGGATTAGTAATTGGCACAAGGATCGTTTACCCAGGTTCGGGCCGCGAGGATGCGTAAAACCCTAGTCCTGCTTGGTGGATGTATTGAGTGTTCTTGAGCTCTCGAACTAGCTACGGGTGTTGTGTGGTTCGAAAGAGCCAAATCCTTTTCCAGTATGCTACGGGCCTCGTTTTATAGGCGAAAGGGGCTGCCATAGTGGCACACAGGAGGTGGAAAGGCCTACAGTGCTGCGAGCTTATCGCTCGTTATTATAGGACAAGACGCATTTAATGCGTGGCTTAGGTGTCCCTTCACTTTATCGGGGACGGGGGCGAGGCCCATCCCGTCCGTCGCCGCTCTTCCTTGCTTCGACATGCGCCCTGGCCAGCGATGCATGCGGTGCCATGTAGGCAGGCAAGCAGCTGAGGTGGCGCGGTGGTGGAGCCTCCACGAAGATCTGCATGCCACCACGCAGGTGTGTGCTGAGTTGGTCTAGAAGCCGCATGTTGCCACGCAGGTGCCTGCCCAACTGGTTGGGCTGGCAGCTGCATGTGAACGGCAGTGGGGATTTGGTTCGTGCGGGTCTGGCAGTGGACCTACTGTCGCCTCTGGCAAGGGTCTTGTCGGGTGGCCCGGCAAGGGTCTTGCCGGGTGGCCCGGCAAGGGTCCTTTCATGGCGCACTGGCGTCCCCAGCAAGGATCTTGCCGGGGGGCTTGTGGGTTTCTTTGGCAAGGATCTCGATGAGGATTGTTGCCTCTCAATCCCCATCTGATCTTGAATATTCTTTCTCTTCACAAAGATCTGCATGCCACCATGGAGGTGCCTCCCGAGCCCTGGTCCAACGTGGTTGTTGGCGTTGGAGACCGTGGGCTCGAGGGTGGCTCGCTCATCTGGTGTGGGCGAGCTGCCCCGGTAAGGGGCTTGCCGGGGCTGCTGAGGCTGCCCTGGCAAGGGTCTTTCCGGGGAAACCTGCTTCGTCCATCCAATCTATGTGGACTTGGTCCTTGACGTTGCTTTGTTTTGTCTCGTGCCTTTGGCTTCTCTACAGCTTACCTCCTTTGCCCTTCTATGTGCGGCCATGGCACGTGGCTCCGACTGCCCGTGCACAAGTAAAGGGGTCAAAAGGAGAACCCCTACTTTTGTACACTGACACACTACATCCAGGACGATGAGCTATACAGGAAGCGGCCAAATGATGTTTCCTTGTGATGCATTTCCAGGGAACAGGGGAACGAGTTGATAGCTGACATACACGGCGGAGACTGCGGTCACCACACGTCATCATGAACCCTGTTCAGTAAGGTGTTCCACATCGGGTTCTACTGGCCTACGGCAATCGACAACGCGACCGAGCTTGTGAAGTCCTGCGAGGCCTGCCAATTCCACGCCAAGAAGATCCATCAGCCAGCTCAGGGCCTCCAGACCATCCCGCTCTCGTGGCCATTCGTGGTCTGGGGGCTAGATATCCTAGGCCCATTCCCTCGAGCGACTGGGGGCTACTGCTACCTCTATGTCACCATCGACAAGTTCACCAAGTGGGCAGAGGTGGAGGCCGTCCGCACCATCCCGGCCGTATCGGCGGTCAAGTTCATCAAGGGTCTCGTGAGCCAGTTCGAGGTCCCCAACCGCATCATCACCAACAACGGCTCGCAGTTTACTAGCAATCTCTTCAAGACATATTGTGCTAACCTTGGAATGCAGATCTGCTACGCTTCGGTGGCACACCCCAGGAGCAATGGCCAAGCCGAACGCGCCAACGCGGATGTCTTGAGAGGCCTCAAGACCAGAACCTTCAAGAAGAAGCTCGAGGCCTGCGGTAGGGGCTGGCACGACGAGCTCCAGTCTGTGTTGTGGTCCATCGGCACCACCACCACCACCAAGCCAACAGGCGAGACCCCGTTCTTCCTCGTCTACGGAGCAGAAGCGATTCTTCCTCACGAGGTCAAGCATTGCTCCGCGCGGGTCCTGGCGTTTGATGAGATACAGCAGGATGCCATGCAGGGGATGGACCTCGTGCTGGGGGAGGAACGCCGCCGTGAAGCCATGCTCCGAGCGGCAAGCTACCAGCAGTCGTTGTGAAGGTATTACTGCTGTAGCATCCGCTCCAGGACGCTCGAGGTGGGTGACCTCGTCCTGAGGCGGGTGCTCCCTAGGGAAGGGCTGCATAAGCTCTCGCCCGTGTGGGAGGGCCCGTTTAGGGTTGCCCATGTCTCTAGGCCTGGTACCGTGCTCCTGGAGACGCGGGAAGGGGTCCCCATCCAGAACACCTAGAACATCCAGCACCTCCAGAAGTTCTACCCATGAAGCAAGGCCTAGCGCCTGTGAAGCAAGGCCCAGTGCCTGTGAAGGTCTCCGCTCGTGACACTCTCACGTAATAATGAGTGGGGCTGTACACGCCCCGGAGTCTCCGGAGTGCCACCCTCGAGCCTCGGGGGCTCCCTCCCACATCCTAGTGGCAGCACTTAGCTCCGCACTGGTGAGAAGACTAGACTAGGTGTCGGACGCGGCTGTTCATTTGCTTTCAGTAGTTGGTTTGCCCCTTTTTGTGGAATTTGGAGTTCTGGTGTTTGCTATTGCTTGGTCGGCTGGGTTTCCTTTCCTTTTGCTTCCTATTTGCTCGTTCCTTGTTTTGCGCCTGGGAGAGCACAGTTCCCCGACGCTCTCCCTCGTGCGCCTTGCACTGGGGCTCGGCAGGTGTGTGCACACACCTCGCCGAAGCTCTGTCTCTCGAGAGAGCTCCGGCTCTCCTAATCTTCGCGAGGCGCCCTCGGTTGAGCTCGTGCTTGGCGCTTCCCCCTAAGTCCGTGCCCCATGGGTACCGCGACGTGGCACACCAGGCCAAGACTAGCCCATGGATGGGGCCTCACACAAAGAAGGATAAGCACCCCACGGATGACCTAACAAAATTTTGCAACTTTACGACAACTCCCGAGGTCAACAGTTCCTGAGCCAGTGGCTAGGAGGTGTCAACAGGCCCCAGAAGCCGCACCACGAGTTGTGAAACCACCCCGGGCTCACTAAGCTAAGTTATTCCCCCTCACCTACATGAAGCACGAATGCCACAACACGATACAGGAACGATAAACATAACATAACAACCTGGAAATCACGGTTCATTACACGCCCTTGCAGGCCCCATACTTGCTTATTTTTGAAATGCAAGAGGAAAGAAAAGAACAAGAAAAAAGCGGCGCGCTCACTCGCAGCAGCTCGCGAGGGTAGGCCCTCGGCACCCTCCTGGACTCAGCCGGACCCCTCCTCGCGCTTCACCGTGGTGCGGCGACGGGACGCCCCTCCACTGCTCTTGAAGCAGGCACAGCGGCGTGGCGGCTGGTCGTAGCCGTCGCTGCTGGAGCTGCCACCGGAGGAGGGGCTACCGTAGCTGGATGAGCCACGGCCGGCACCAAGGGCGAGTTCATCCTCCCCCTCGTCACGGCCGTCGCCAAGGCCTAGCACCTCGCCCCCGTCGTTGTCCTTAGGGCAGCATCCGACGCGGCGACCATCTTCCCCGAATACCCTCACGTAGAGGGTAGTGTTGCCATCATACTTGAAGTGGAGGATGCACCACCTGCCCTGGCTGTGCACGCGGGCGAAGGTCTGCCAACCGCGGGCCAAGGCAACGTTGCCCGCGACGGATACCTCCACCGCAACCCATGAAGTCTTGCTGAAGCAGCCATCCGCGTGCAGCCAGAGTCCACATACACCCGTGGCCAGCAGTTCATCGGCGAAGGAGCACGAGAGATGAAGCCAGGTGCTAGCCGGGTTCTCCGACCACATGAAAAACTCCAGCAGCGCCTCCGTCGAGTGGAAGCGCGGCAGGGGAGGTCGTGCGACCATGGCGCGCCTCCCTTCATCGACGGGGTTGCCACGACCGTGGGCCCCGCCGGGCGAAGAAGCGCGGCCGCGGCCGCGAGGGGCCACGGCGGGTGTCGCGACGTGCTTGCGCGGGCGACCGCGTCCCCTCTTAGGCGGTGGCGAGCCGGGCCCCTCCTGGCGGGCTTTCCCTTTCTCTGCGGCTGAGAACCTCTTCGTCGGTGCCATGGGTGTTGCTGCTAGCAATGAAGCAAGAGAGAAGAAGCAAGCAGAACGAGAAGAGATGGGCGATGGAGGCTCTGCCCCTCTCCCCATTTATAGCAGGAGAAGGCTAACTGGCGACCCCCACAATCGCAGGTAATGATGATTTTTCTGCATGCACCAGGGACTCGTCAAGTCAAGCAGTTGCCGAGGCAGCATGGGGAAGCGGAGACGCCCACATCCCGTCAGTCGCCACACGTCAATCAAGGCCGCAGGCGGTTGGGGCCCGCAGCGCTCCATACTTGCCCCTTCGCTTCGCCACGAAGCCAAGTCCGAGCGCGCCTTGGGCCCGGGGGCTACTGTCGGCGTTCTGGGAACGGGGGTCCCCAGACTTGCCTGCCTGCGGCCCATGGCGTGGCTCCTGCAGCGGCCCTGTACGGGCCATCTTCACTAGCAAAACACTCAAGACCCTTGGAAGGGGGCAAGCCTCACGAGGCAGACGACGCAAGACCTCCTCAGGGGCGGCCTCACTAGGCTGGCTCATGAGGAGCGGAGAGATCAAGGCAAGGGGCGCCTCGTGAGGTTCCCATGACGACCAAGGCAAAGCGAGCGCCAGGCGGGCGCCAGCGGGCACAGAGTACTTGTTTCCTCTTTGGTGCTAAAGGAGCAAGCACAGGCAAGGAGTCCCGAGGCGTCGGGTAAAGGTTTCCATATCGGTGCAACGAGACCAAGACCAGCAGGATGACAGGATGGAGGTCACCACGGAGCCCACGATGGTGTCACCACCAGAGTCTTTAGCAGGCGAAGACCACCTTTTGTCAGGATAGCTTGTACTAGTTGTCCCCCTTCGAATTGGCCGTTGTGGGATCTCTTCCTGCCTAAACATTTGGGAAGAGGACCCAGGCCACTATAAATAGGACTAGCCACCACCATAGGAGGGGGGATGATCTTGGATCGGATCCATTCCATCCTCACACGCACAAGCTCGCCGAGCTCAAGAACACCTCTCATCAAGAGGCTGTTCTTCCCTTGTACGTGTTCATCCTCAGCCTACAAGGCAATCCACCACACCACACTAGAGTAGGGTATTACACCACATAGGTGGCCCGAACCAGTAGAAACCCTTGTGTCCCTTGTTCTTTGGGTTCGATGAGCTGAGCTTCGAAATCGCGGTGAGAGCATGAGCTAGGGAGAGAGATCTTCGTGCGCACCCCAGAGTTCGAACCTCAAGGGTTTTGCCAAAACCCAAAATCCGACACATTTGATGTTTTATGTTTTTGCAGGCTAGTGATACGTCCATTTTGCATCATGCTTTTATGTCAATATTTATTGCATTATGGGCTGTTATTTCACGTTATGTCACAATACTTATGGCTATTCTCTCTTATTTTACAAGGTTTACATGAAGAGGGAGAATGCCGGCAGCTGGAATTCTGGGCTGGAAAAGGAGCAAATATTGGAGGACTATTCTGTGCAACTCCAAAAGTCCTGAAACTCCACGGAATACCTTAAAATAAATAAAGAAAAATCATTGCCAAAGATGAAGGCCAGGGGGCCCACACCCTGCTCACGAGGGTGGGGGGCACGCCCTCCCCCCCTGGGCGCGCCCCCCTACCTCGTGGGCCCCCTGGTGGCTCTCCGACGCCCGTCTTCTCCTATATGAAGTCTTTCGATGAGAAAAATAGCAAGCAACCTTTCGGGACGAGACTCCACCGCCACGAGGCGGAACCTTGGCGGAACCAATCTAGGGCTTCGGTAGAGCTGTTCTGCCGGGGACACTTCCCTCCGGGAGGGGGGAATCATCACCAACGCTCCTCTCATAGGGAGAGGGCAATCTCCATCAACAGCTTCACCAGCACAATCTCATCCCCAAACCCTAGTTCATCTCTTGTATCCAATTCTTGTCTCCAAGTCCTGGATTGGTGCTAGTAGGTTGCTAGTAGTGTTGATTACTCCTTGTAGTTGATGCTAACTGGTTTATTTGGTGGAAGATCATATGTTCAGATCCTGTATGCACATTATTACCCCTCTGATTATGAACATGAATATGCTTTGTGAGTAGTTACGTTCGTTCCTGAGGACGCTATTAGTAGTCATGTGAATTTGGTATTCGTTCGATATTTTGATAAGATGTATGTTGTCTAACCTCTAGTGGTGTTATGTGAACATCGACTACATAACACTTCACCATTATTTGGGCCTAGAGGAAGGCATTGGGAAGTAATAAGTAGATGATGGGTTGCTAGAGTGACAGAAGCTTAAACCCTAGTTTATGTGTTGCTTCCTAAGGGGCTTATTTGGATCCATATGTCTCATGCTATGGTTAGGTTTACCTTAATACTTTTGTTGTAGTTGCGGATGCTTGCAATAGAGGTTAATCATAAGTGGGATGCTTGTTCAAGTAAGAACAGCACCCAAGCACCGGTCCACCCACATATCAAATTATCAAAGTACCGAACGCGAATCATATGAGCGTGATGAAAACTAGCTTGACGATATTCCCATGTGTCCTCGGGAGCGCTTTTCCTATTATAAGAGTTTGTCCAGGCTTGTCCTTTGCTACAAAAAGGATTGGGCCACCTTGCTGCACTTTATTTACTTTTGTTACTTGTTGCTCGTTACACTTTATCTTATCACAAAACTATCTGTTACCACTTATGTCAGTACTTGCAGAGAATACCTTGCTGAAAACCGCTTATCATTTCCTTCTGCTCCTCGTTGGGTTCGACACTCTTACTTATCGAAAGGACTACGATATATCCCATATACTTGTGGGTCATCAAGACTCTTTTCTGGCACCGTTGCCGGGGAGTGAAGCGCCTTTGGTAGGTGGAATTTGGTAAGGAAAAATTTATATAGTGTGCTGAAATTTTCTGTCACTTGTTATTATGGAAAGTAATTGTCTGAGGGGCTTGTTCGGGGTATCTTCACCCCGTCCAGTAGAGCAAAGAGTTTCTCCTCAACCTACTGAACCTATTGAACCTACTGAAAATGAAACTCCTTTTCAGATTCCTTCGGGTATGATGGAAAAACTGCTAGCTAACACTTTTGCAGGAGATGGAACAAAGCATCCTGACGAACATCTACGCTATGTGGATGATATTTGTGGACTATTTAAGCTTGCAGGTATACCCGATGATGTTGTTAAGAAGAAGGCTTTCCCTTTATCTTTGGAGGGAGACGCATTGACATGGTATAGGCTATGTGATGATATGAGATCATGGAACTATAAAAGATTGAAATTGGAATTTCATCAAAAGTATTACCCTATGCATCTTGTTCATCGTGATCGCAATTATATATATAATTTTTGGCCTCGCGAAGGAGAAAGCATCGCTCAAGCTTGGGGGAGGCTTAAATCAATGTTATATTCATGCCCCAATCATGAGCTCGCAAGAGAAGTGATTATGCAAAGTTTTTATGCTCGGCTTTCTGATAACAATCGCACCATGCTCGATACTTCTTGTGCTGGCTCTTTTATGATGAAGACTATTGAATTTAGATGGAATTTATTGGATAGAATTAAACGCAACTCTGAAGATTGGGACCTCGACGAAGGTAAGGAGTCAGGTATGACACCTAAGTTTGATTGTGTTAAATCTTTTATGGATACCGATATTTTCCGTAAGTTTAGCACTAAATATGGACTTGACTCTGAGATAGTAGCTTCTTTCTGTGAATCTTTTGCTACTTATGTTGATCTCCCCAAGGAGAAGTGGTTTAAATATCATCCTCCCATAGAAGTAAAAGTAGCTGCACCTATTAAAGTTGAAGAAAAGACTGTCACTTATAATGATCCTATTGTTCCCACTTCTTATGTTGAGAAACCACCTTTCCCTGTTAGAATGAAGGATCATGCTAAAGCTTCAACTGTTGTTCGTAAAAGCAATATTAGAACTTATACCCCTCCTGAGCAAGTCAAAGTAGAACCCAATATTGCTATTGTTAAAGATCTCTTGTCTGATAATATTGATGGGCATGTTATTCAATTCTGTGGTGAAGCTGCCAGAATTGCTAAACCTTGTGATAGAGATAAACATAGACCTGTGGTAGGCGTGCCTGTTATTTCTGTTAAAATAGGAGATCATTGTTATCATGGCTTATGTGATATGGGTGCTAGTGCTAGTGTAATACCCATTGATTTATACAGAGAAATTATGCATGATATTGCACCTGCTGAGTTAGAAGAAATTGATGTTACAATTAAACTTGCCAATAGAGATACTATTTCACCAGTGGGAATTGTTAGAGATGTTGAAGTCTTGTGTGGGAAAACCAAATATCCCGCTGATTTTCTTGTTCTTGGTTCTCCACAAGATAGCTTTTGTCCCATTATATTTGGTAGACCCTTCTTGAATACTGTTAATGCTACGATAGACTGCAAAAAGAATGTTGTTACTGTTGGCTTGGATGATATGGTTCATGAGTTTAATTTCTCTAAATTTAGTAAACAACATCGTGAGGAAGAATTGCCTAGTAAGGATGAAATTATTGGTCTTGCTTCTATTGCTGTACCTCCTAGTGATCCTTTAGAACACTATTTGTTAGACCATGAAAACGATATGTGCATGAATGGAAGAAGGGAGATAGATGAAGTATTTTATAAAGAGGAACCTATTCTGCAACACAATTTGCCTGTTGAAATTCTAGGGGATCCTCCTCCACCCAAGGATGATCCCGTGTTTGAGCTTAAACCGTTGCCTGATAATCTTAAATATGCTTATCTTGATGAAAAGAAAATATATCCTGTTATTATTAGTGCTAACCTTTCAGAGCATGAGGAAGAAAGATTATTGAAAACTCTGAAGAAGCATCATGCTGCAATTGGATATACTCTGGATGATCTTAAGGGCATCAGTCCCACTCTATGTCAACATAAAATAAATTTGGAAGCTGATGCCAAACCAGTTTGTGATCCTCAACGACGTTTGAATCCTAAAATGAAAGAAGTGGTAAGAAAAGAAATACTCAAGCTTCTGGAGGCAGGTATAATTTATCCCGTTGCTGATAGTCAGTGGGTAAGTCCTGTCCATTGTGTCCCTAAGAAGGGAGGTATTACTGTTGTCCCTAATGATAAAGATGAATTGATTCCGCAAAGAATCATCACAGGTTATAGGATGGTAATTGATTTCCGCAAATTAAATAAGGCTACTAAGAAAGATCATTACCCCTTACCTTTTATTGATCAAATGCTAGAAAGATTATGCAAACATACACACTATTGCTTTCTAGATGGTTATTCCGGTTTTTCTCAAATACCTGTGTCGGCTAAAGATCAATCAAAGACTACTTTTACATGCCCTTTTGGTACTTTTGCTTATAGACGTATGCCTTTTGGTTTATGTAATGCACCTGCTACCTTTCAAAGATGCATGATGGCTATATTCTCTGACTTTTGCGAGAAAATTTGTGAGGTTTTCATGGACGACTTTTCCGTCTATGGTTCCTCTTTTGATGATTGCTTGAGCAATCTTGCTCGAGTTTTGCAGAGATGTGAAGAAACTAATCTTGTCTTGAATTGGGAAAAGTGCCACTTTATGGTTAATGAAGGTATTGTCTTGGGGCACAAAGTTTCTGAAAGAGGTATTGAAGTTGATAAAGCCAAGGTTGATGCTATTGAAAAGATGCCATGTCCCAAGGACATCAAAGGTATAAGAAGTTTCCTTGGTCACGCCGGATTTTATAGGAGGTTCATTAAGGACTTCTCAAAAATCTCTCGGCCTCTGACTAATTTATTACAAAAAGATGTACCATTTGTCTTTGATGATGATTGTGTAGAAGCATTTGAAATACTTAAGAAAGCATTAGTCTCTGCACCTGTTGTTCAGCCACCTGATTGGAATTTACCCTTTGAAATTATGTGTGATGCTAGTGATTATGCTATAGGTGTTGTTCTAGGGCAAAGAGTTGATAAGAAATTAAATGTTATCCATTATGCCAGTAAGACTCTAGATAGTGCTCAAAGAAATTATGCTACTACCGAAAAGGAACTTTTAGCAGTCGTGTTTGCTTGTGATAAGTTTAGACCTTATATTGTTGATTCCAAAGTTACTATTCACACTGATCATGCTGCTATTAAATATCTTATGGAAAGAAAGATGCAAAACCTAGACTCATTAGATGGGTTCTCCTGCTGCAAGAATTTGATTTACATATTGTTGATAGAAAGGGAGCTGAGAACCCCGTTGCAGACAACTTGTCTAGGTTAGAGAATGTTCTTGATGACCCACTACCTATTGATGATAGCTTTCCTGATGAACAATTAAATGTCATAAGCACTTCTCGTAGCACTCCATGGTATGCTGATTATGCTAATTATATTGTTGCTAAATTTATACCACCTAGCTTCACATACCAACAAAAGAGAAAGTTTTTCTATGACTTGCGACATTACTTTTGGGATGACCCACATCTTTATAAAGAAGGAGTAGATGGTGTTATTAGACGTTGTGTACCTGAGCATGAACAGGAACAGATCCTACGCAAGTGTCACTCCGAAGCTTATGGAGGACACCACGCTGGAGATAGAACTGCACATAAGGTATTGCAATCCGGTTTTTATTGGCCTACTCTCTTCAAGGATGCCCGTAAGTTTGTTTTGTCTTGCGATGAATGTCAAAGAATTGGTAATATTAGTAGACGTCAAGAAATGCCTATGAATTATTCACTTGTTATTGAACCATTTGATGTTTGGGGCTTTGATTATATGGGACCTTTTCCTGCCTCTAATGGATATACTCATATTTTAGTTGTTGTTGATTACGTTACTAAGTGGGTAGAAGCTATTCCAACTAGTAATGCTGATCATAACACCTCTATTAAAATGCTTAAGGACGTTATTTTTCCGAGGTTTGGAGTCCCTAGATATCTTATGACTGATGGTGGTTCACACTTTATTCATGGTGCTTTCCGTAAGATGCTTGCTAAATACGATGTTAATCATAGAATTGCATCTCCATATCACTCGCAGTCTAGTGGTCAAGTAGAGTTGAGCAACAGAGAGCTCAAATTGATTTTGCAAAAGATTGTGAATAGGTCTAGAAAGAATTGGTCCAAGAAACTGGCTGATGCATTATGGGCCTATAGAACTGCATACAAGAATCCTATGGGTATGTCTCCGTATAAAATGTTTATGGAAAAGCTTGTCACTTACCTCTCAAACTAGAACATAAGGCATATTGGGCTATTAAAGAGCTCAACTATGATTTCAAACTTGCCGGTGAGAAGAGGTTATTTGATATTAGCTCGCTTGATGAATGGAGAACCCAAGCTTATGAAAATGCCAAGTTGTTTAAATAAAAAGTCAAAAGATGGCACGACAAAAGGATACAAAAGCGTGAGTTTAATGTAGGTGATTATGTATTTCTATACAACTCTCGTTTAAGATTTTTTGCAGGAAAACTTCTCTCCAAATGGGAAGGTCCCTACGTTATCGAGGAGGTCTATCGTTCCGGTGCCATAAAAATCCACAACTTCACAGGCACAAATCCGAAGGTGGTAAACGGTCAAAGGATTAAACACTATATTTAGGTAATCCCATAAATGTTGAAATTAATATTATTGAAACCGTAACCCCAGAGGAATACATAAAGGACACTTTCCAGCCTGTTTTAGACTCCAAAAAGGAATAGGTATGTGTTACGGTAAGTAAACCGACTCCAGAACATTTTTAAGGCAATATTTCTCCGTTTTGGAATATTTAGAAAAATAGAAAAATAAGTAGCAGTCCGGGGAGGACATGAGGCCTCCACGAGGGCGGAGGGCGCGCCCCCCTACCTGGTGAGCACCTCGTGTGCCCTCCGGACTCCGTTTCCTTGCATGATACGTATTTTGGTCGGTAAAAATTCATTATATAAACTCCCGAAGGTTTTGACTCTCGTATCACGCAAATATCATCTGTTTTTGTTTTTGAGCTGTAGCTGCTGCAGAATACAGCAAGATGTCTTCTCAAGAGTCAGTCGGGGAGAGCCGGGTATCCAACCCGGCACCGGAACCAAGGGCAAACAGCGATGCTGACCATTTTGGGCCAGCAATGGAGGACGAGATGGAGGCTGACCTGATGAGAGTAGATGCCATGGAGGATCAAGAAGTCACCTCTCGCCTCCGAGCTGGGCTTACGATGGGGGAGCTACAGAGCTCAGCTATTCCAAACTCGGTTATCCCTTCCAATGTTAAATTTCTTTCTTATGAAAATATGAGGCGGAGTGTCTCTGGTTCTCCTGCAGCTATGCAACACCCTTGGGTGCAAGGAGATTTAGCCGTTACAGGAAAGCTTCGCAAGGAAATAATGGACCTCAAGCAGCAAGTCAATAAGCTCGAGGAGGAGAACCATATTCTGAGGGGAATCATCGCCAAGAATATTACGCCAAAAACAAAGAAGGAGAAATAATTACATGAGTATGGGCACTCCCCTTGGCAACTGCCAAGCTTGGGGGAGGTGCCCTGGTATCGTATCACCATCACAACTCCTATCTTTACCGTTTTTCTTAGTTCGATTCTATTTAGTAGTATCTTGATTTAGTAGAATAAAGTCATGGCATGATCTAGTCTTGAGTTTTGCTTTATGATCCTTCTCTGTAATCGAGTCCATGAGCTATATAATAAAGATTAGTGTTGAGTCAAGGGCTTGAGTGTTTTGCCATGACCTTGGGTGATTAGAAGAAAAAGAATAAAAAGAATCAAAGAGTTCATATTGATCTTAGTGAAAGTAATAACTTCACATAGAAAGAGTGTGATAATTAAAAGTTGTTGGGAGTTGGCAAATATAGCTTTGGTCATCGTTGCAATTAATAGGAAGTAATAAGTAAAGAGAGGTTTCACATATAGATATATTATCATTGACACCTTTTATGATTGGGAGCACTCATTAAAATATGACATGCTAAAGAGTTGATGTTGGACAAGGAAGACAACATAATGAGTTATGTTTTCTTACATCTGAGATAAAGTATGTTGTCATGGATCCTCTAACCTGTTGAGCTTGCCTTTCCCCCTCATGCTAGCCAAATTCTCAGCACCAAGTAGAAATACTACTTGTGCTTCCAAATACCCTTAAACCAGTTTTGCCATGAGAGTCCACCATATCTACCTATGGATTGAGTAAGATCCTTCAAGTAAGTTGTCATCGGTGCAAGCAATAAAAATTGCTCTAAAAATATGCATGACTTATTAATGTAGAGAAATAAGCTTTGTACGAACTTGTTGTGGATGCAATAAAAGCGACGGACTGCATAATAAAGGTTCACATATAAGGGGCAATATAAAGTGACGTTCTTTTGCATTAAGATTTTGTGCATCAACCCTAAACGCGCATGGCAACCTCTGCTTCCCTCTACGAAGGGCCTATCTTTTATTATTATCTTCTACCTTATGCAAGAGTCACGGTGATCTTCACCTCTGCTTTTTCATTTTATCCTTTGGCAAGCTTAGCACGTTGGAAAGAACATGATATATATATATATATATATATATATATATATATAATTGGATGTGGGGGAGCATGAATTATTACTGTTGACATTACCCTTGAGGTAAAAGGTTGTGGGGCAAAACTATAAGCCCCTATCTTTCTCTGTGTCCGATTAAAACTTTGTAACCACAAGTATCGCGTGAGTGCTAGCAATTATGAAGGACTAAGTGATAGTTGAGTATGTGGACTTGCTTTTTTTTAAGCTCTGACATAGACTCTTTCCGATGTTATGATAAATTGGAATTGCTTCAATGACTGAGGTCATAATTTGTTGGTGCTCAACAAGGTTTCTGACTCATACTTTGGCTTTGTGAAAAGATCATCACTTGAACATGAGTAATCATATGACAAAATCTATTTATGTTGCTGTTATGAAATAATCATGATGCCTTCATGTCCGTATTTTGTTTTTATCGACGCCTCTACCTCTAAACATGAGGAAATATTTATTGTTATCGGCTTTTCGCTTGAGGACAAGCGAGGTCTAAGCTTGGGGGAGTTGATACGTCCATTTCGCATCATGCTTTTATGTCAATATTTATTGCATTATGGGCTGTTATTTCACGTTATGTCACAATACTTATGGCTATTCTCTCTTATTTTACAAGGTTTAAATGAAGAGGGAGAATGCCGGCAGCTAGAATTCTGGGCTGGAAAAGGAGCAAATATTGGAGGACTATTCTGCACAACTCCAAAAGTCCTGAAACTCCACGAAATACCTTAAAATAAATAAAGAAAAATCGTCGCCAAAGATGAAGGGCAGGGGGCCCACACCCTGCTCACGAGGGTGGGGGGCGCGCCCTCCCCCCTGGGCGCGCCCCCCTACCTCGTGGGCCCCCTGGTGGCTCTCCGACGCCCGTCTTCTCCTATATGAAGTCTTTTGATGAGAAAAAAATAGCAAGCAACCTTTCGGGACGAGACTCCGCCGCCACGAGGCGGAACCTTGGCGGAACCAATCTAGGGCTCTGGCAGAGCTGTTCTGCCGGGGACACTTCCCTCCGGGAGGGGGAAATCATCACCATCGTCATCACCAATGCTCCTCTCATCGGGAGAGGGCAATCTCCATCAACAGCTTCACTAGCACCATCTCATCTCCAAACCCTAGTTCATCTCTTGTATCCAATTCTTGTCTCCAAGTCCGGGATTGGTGCTAGTAGGTTGCTAGTAGTGTTGATTACTCCTTGTAGTTGATGCTAGTTGGTTTATTTGGTGGAAGATCATATGTTCAGATCCTATATGCACATTATTACCCCTCTGATTATGAACATGAATATGATTTGTGAGTAGTTACGTTCGTTCCTGAGGACAAGGGAGAAGTCTTGCTATTAGTAGTCATGTGAATTTGGTATCCGTTCGATATTTTGATAAGATGTATGTTGTCTAACCTCTAGTGATGTTATGTGAACGTCGACTACATAACACTTCACCATTATTTGGGCCTAGAGGAAGGCATTGGGAAGTAATAAGTAGATGATGGGTTGCTAGAGTGACAGAAGCTTAAACCCTAGTTTATGCATTGCTTCGTAAGGGGCTGATTTGGATCCATATGTCTCATGCTATGGTTAGGTTTACCATAATACTTTTGTTGTAGTTGCGGATGCTTGCAATATAGGTTAATGATAAGTGGGATGCTTGTTCAAGTAAGAACAGCACCCAAGCACCGGTCCACCCACATATCAAATTATCAAAGTATCGAGCGTGAATCATATGAGCGTGATGAAAACTAGCTTGACGATATTCCCATGTGTCCTCGGGAGCGCTTTTTCTATTATAAGAGTTTGTTCAGGCTTGTCCTTTGCTACAAAAAGGATTGGGCCACCTTGCTGCACTTTATTTACTTTTGTTACTTGTTGCTCGCTACACTTTATCTTATCACAAAACTATCTGTTACCACTTATTTCAGTACTTGCAGAGAATACCTTGCTGAAAACCGCTTATCATTTCCTCCTGCTCCTCGTTGGGTTCGACACTCTTACTTATCGAAAGGACTACGATAGATCCCCTATACTTGTGGGTCATCAGCTAGGGAGACAGATTTTTCTTAATTATTTTATGTTTTATGTTTTCTATTTTTTATACATTTAGTTTATATAAATGTTAGATTAATGTCAAATTGTTAGATGAATTTTATGAATTAGCTAGATATTAAAGTTAGATGAGTTAGTTTTTTATACTTTTAGTTATAGATGAATTAGATATATATATATATATATATATATTAATGTTAGATGAATTAGTTTTTTATACTTTTGTCAAATGTTAGATGAATTAGCTAGATATATTAATGTTAGATGAATTAGCTAGCTAGCTAGATATCATATGGTATGTCACATTTGCATATAGAATTTGTATATAAGAAATCACAATCCGATCATTTTAAAAATGTTACATTTGCATATAGTATTTGTTCTTGACGTCAGCGATGCCGGGCCCGCATCCTCACCGTCGACCCGTTCATGACAACGTCCTGCTTCAAAGGAGCCATGTCCGGGACTGGGCTCCGCCGGGCTGGCACTGGGAGGTGCTACCTTCAGGGGCACGCTGCTTGGTGAGGAACCCGGCCCCGGGTCCTGTCGTCGACCCGGAGCTCCTTTGGTGGCGTTCGTGAGGGCCACTTTCGGTGCAGAGGGAGACGGCCCTGCCGGACGTGGTACGTCACCATGTCAGGCAGGAGGACGAGCACGTCCGTCGCTACATGGTGGCTGCTATGGACGTCGGGTTCTCCAATACCTGGCAGGTTCTTTGAGGATCTCACCCGAGCTATGATCATGTGATGGTTCCTTCTCTTTGCGTGTCCATCGCCCGCGCCTCAGGAACCGCGAGTGAACTAGATTATTCGACAGTATTCGATCTATATTAGCTAGCTAGCTAGTGATGTATTTGATAATATTCAAGATGATGTATTCGAGATTATATATATTATTCAATAATATTCGAGACAATGTATTCAAGATTATATATATTATTCGATAATATTCGAGACGATCTATTTGATATTATATTCGATGATGCATATTATGCACTATGATTCAGTTTTTCCTTATTGATTGCATGCATGCATTGTAATTTGAATACTAAATTGTTTTATATTTCTTCTAGATTAGTTAAATAAAAGCTCTGGACAATACCGGCAGAGAAGGAGACGAGGCCCTGTTCAACATCATACGCTAATCCCCTCGCCCAGATGAGTTTGAAGAAGATGACGAATCGCAATATCTGAACCCTACCTGTGAGGGTATGATATTTGATGAAGACGAACGAATAGATGAAGTCCAGAACTATGATTATGATGACGAAGAAAATGTTGATCTTGAAATAACAAAGACTAGTGAGGTATATTTATATAAGCAGGCATCTGGTGATCATCACATGTTTTAAATGATTTATATATATATTAATGAATCGATCTTTCTTCTTTCAGCCATCTGGACTGAGCAAATCTTCTACAGGCAGCAGGACAGTGCGAGGCCCGGCCAAAAAGTTGAAGGATGGCATAAAGTACAAAATCGATGCCATCAAACCTAATGGCAAACCAAGCGAGCCTAAGAAGAATGTAGGCAAGTTCATTTGTCAGTGCGGAGTTCTTGTGAAGGACCAAATCCTGATCGCCATTCAAGAATGGAAAAAACCAGCAAAGGAACGTCCAGATCTTACTTTTGTCGACCAGAGAGCAAAAGATCTACTTTTGGAATATCTCATGTCACATTTCACCCTACCAGATCATTTCACAGATGCAGATGTGCAGAAAGTAAAGGAAGCTGCTCTTAGGAAGATGGCGGTTGCATTCAACAACCACAAGAAAAGTATATGGGCCAAGTACGTCGAAGGAGGAAAGAAGACTCCATAATTCACAGGAACACTGGAGAAGCAAAGAGATCACTGACCCGCTTTCATGAAATTCAAGGAATCGGAATTGTCTAAGGAACGGTCAAGAATAAACAAGCTCAATGCCACAAAAAAGGAGCATTTCCATACGTTGGGGCCAGGTGGCTACGCGTTGGCCTGGCCTAAGTGGGATAAGTCTGAGCAACAGATGCTGGATGCAGAGGTCATTCCAGTTACATTGAGCTGGCCCTCCAGGTCTAGGACTCGGTTCTATGCGCATGGGGGGACATTGGACCCAAAGACAGGCAAGGTTTTGGAGAAGTCAAGTCTTAAAGGGTCCGACCTCGCTTTACTAGTTGCAATAGAAGAGGATCGAACGGGGGTGTTCACGCCCAACAAAGAGAACAACGAGCTTACGTGCGCCCTGGGAAATCCTGAACACCCGGGAAGAACACGAGGCAAAGGCGTTCTTCCGTGGTATGAGGGGTTTGCGGACTGGAACACCGACTACAGAAGCCATGCGAGAAAGAAGATGGAGGAGGAGGAGAAGAGGAAGCTGGAGGAGGAGCAGAGGAAGCAGGAAGCAGAACGCCTTAAAGGCCTAGAATCAACGCACGCGGAGTTGGCACTCCAATTCCAGCGGCAGCAGCAACAGATCGACTCACTTAGCCAAGAAACGGGGTCTCAGCGGCGGCAGCAGCTAGCGGATCCAGCATTGGATAGCACCGTCCCATCCATGCCAAGAAGTAGCATGGGTTCCGCCCCGGGCGAGGCACTGTTGGATAGATACCATGTGGATGACATCTGCTACGTCTTGAGCTTGCGTTGGTTTTCCTTGAAGAGGAACGGGTGATGCAGCAATAGTAGCGTAAGTATTTCCCTCGGTTTTTGAGAACCAAGGTATCAATCCAGTAGGAGGCTCCTCAAAAGTCCCACGCACCTACACAAACAAACAAGAACTCGCAACCAACACAATAAAGGGGTTGTCAATCCCTTCACGGCCACTTGCGAAAGTGAGATCTGATAGAGATAATATGATAAGATAAATATATTTTTGGTATTTTATAATATAGATTGGAAAAGTAAAGATGCAAATAAAAGTAGATTGAAAGCTTATATGATAAAAGATAGACCCGGGGGCCATAGGTTTCACTAGTAGCTTCTCTCAAGATAGCATAAGTATTACGGTGGGTGAACAAATTACTATCGAGCAATTGATAGAAAAGCGAATAATTATGAGATTATCTAGGCATGATCATGTATATAGGCATCACGTCCGTGACAAGTAGACCAACTCCTGCCTACATCTACTACTATTACTCCACACATCGAGCGCTATCCAACATGCATCTAGAGTATTAAGTTCATAAAGAACAGAGTAACGCATTAAGAAAGATGACATGATGTAGAGGGATAAACTCATGCAATATGATATAAACCCCATCTCTTTATCCTCGATGGCAACAATACAATACGTGCCTTGTTGCCCCTGCTGTCACTGGGAAAGGACACCGCAAGATTGAACCCAAAGCTAAGAACTTCTCCCATTGCAAGAAAGATCAATCTAGTAGGCCAAACCAAACTGATAATTCGAAGAGACTTGCAAAGATAACTTAATCACACATAAAATAATTAAGAGGAGATTCAAATATTTCTCATAGATAAACTTGATCATAAACCCACAATTCATCGGATCTCGACAAACACATCGCAAAAAGAGTTACATCGAATAGATCTCCAAGAAGATCGAGGAGAACATGGTATTGAGATTCAAAGAGAGAGAAGAAGCCATCTAGCTAATAACTATGGACCCGAAGGTCTGTGGTAAACTACTCACAACTCATCGGAGAGGCCATGGTGTTGATGTAGAAGCCCTCCGTGGTTGATTCCCCCTCTGGTGGAGCACCGGCAAAGGCTCCATGATTGGATCTCACGGATACAGAAGGTTACGGTGGTGGAAATAGTTTTTCGTGGTCACCCCTAATGTTCTCAGGGTACGTGGGTATATATAGGAGGAAGAAGTAGGTCGGTGGACGCCCGAGGGGCCCATGAGATAGGGGGGCGCGCCCAGCAGCGGGAGGCGCGCCCTCCACCCTCATGGCCTCCTTGATTGTTTCTTGACTTGCACTCCAAGTCCTCTCGATCACGTTTGTTTCAAAAAGATCGATCTCGAAGGTTTCATTCCGTTTGGACTCCGTTTGATATTCCTTTTCTTCGAAACACTAAAATAGGCAAAAAAAATAGCAATACGGGCTGGGCCTCCGGTCAGTAGGTTAGTCCCAAAAATGATATAGAAGTGTAAAGTAAAGCCCAAAAACATCCAAAACGGGTAATATAATGGCATGGAACAATCAAAAATTATAGATACGTTGGAGACGTATCAAGCATCCCCAAGCTTAATTCCTGCTCGTCCTCGAGTAGGTAAATGATAAAAACAGAATTTTTGATGTGGAATGCTACCTAGCATAATTCTCAATGTAATTTTCTTTATTGTGGTATGATTGTTCAGACCCAAATGATTCAAGATAAAAGCTGATAAAACATAAAAATAGTAATACTCGAAGCATACTAACAAATAATCATGTCCTATCAAAATAGCATAGCCGAAGAAAGCTTATCCCTACAAAATCATATAGTTAGGCCATGCTTAATTTTCATTACACAAAATACTCCCATCATGCACAACCCCGATGACGAGCTGAGCAATTGGTTCATACTTTTTAACGTGCTTCAGCTTTTTCAACTCTTACGCAATACATGAGCGCAAGCCATGGACATAGCACTATGGTGGTATAAGGTGGTGGTTGTGAGGAATAAAAGGGAGAAGATAGTCATCAACTAGGCGTATCAACGGGCTATGGAGATGCCCATCAATAGATATCAATGTGAGTGAGTAGGGATTGCCATGCAACGGATGCACTAGAGCTATAAATGTATGAAAGCTCAACAAAAGAAACTAAGTGGGTGTGCATCCAACTTGCTTGCTCATGAAGACCTAGAGCATTTTGAGGAAGCCCATCATTGGAATATACAAGCCAAGTTCTATAATGAAAAATTCCCACTAGTATATGAAAGTGACAACACAAGAGACTCTCTATCATGAAGATCATGGTGCTATTTTGAAGCACAAGTGTGGAAAAGAGATAGTAGCATTGTCCCTTCTCACTTTTTCTCTCTTTTTTTTATTTGGCCTTTCTCTTTTTTTTATTTGGCCTTTCCCTTTTTTTGGTGGGCTCTTTGGCCTCTTTTTATTTCTTTTTTTTATTGACGTCCGAAGTCTCATCCCGACTTGTGGGGGAATCATAGTCTTCATCATCCTTTCCTCACTTGGGATATGCTCTAATAATGAAGATCTCACACTTCTATTAATTTACAACTCGAGAATTATAACTCAACACTTAGAACAAAATATGACTCTATATGAATGCCTCCGGTGGTGTACCGGGATATGCAATGAATCAAGAGTGACATGTATGAAAATTATGAGGGTGGCCTTGCCACAAGTACAATGTCAACTGCATGATCATGCAAAGAGAAATATGACAATGATGGAGCGTGTCATAATAATGGAATGGTGGAAAGTTGCATGGCAATATATCTCAGAATGGCTATGGAATGTCATAATAGGTAGGTATGGTGGCTGTTTTGAGGAAGGTAAATAATGGGTGCATGATACCGGCGAAAGTTGCGCAGCACAATAGAGGCTAGCAAAGTGGAAGGGTGAGTGTGCGTATATCCATGGACTCACATTAGTCATAAAGAACTCATGTACTTATTGCAAAACTCTACTTGCCCTTGAAGCAAAGTACTACTACTCATGCCCCTAGAGGGATAGATTGGTAGGAAAAGACCATCGCTCGTCCCCGACTGCCACTCATAAGGAAGACAATCAAAAGAGCACCTCATGCAACAAATTTGTCACACAACTTTTACCATACATGCATGCTACGGGACTTGCCAACTTCAAGACAAGTATTTCTCAATTTCATAATTACCCACTAGCATGACTCTAACATTACTACCTTTATATCTCAAAACAATTATCAAGCATCAAATTGATCCTAGTGTTTAATGCACTTTCTATGATAGTTTTTATTATACCCAACTTGGATGCTCATCATTCTAGGACCAAATTTATAACCATAGAAAATACCATGCTGTTCTAAAAGACTCTCAAAATAATATAAGTGAAGCATGAGAGATCAACAATTTCTTCAAAATTAAGCCACCGCCGTGCTCTAAAAGATATAAGTGAAGTACTAGAGCAAAAACTATCTAGCTCAAAAGATATAAGTGAAGCACATAGAGTATTCTAATAAATTATAATCAAGTGGGCTTCTCCCAAAAGGTGTGTACAGCAAGGATGATTGTGTAAAACTAAAAAGCAAATACTAATATCATACAAGACGCTCCAAGCAAAACACATATCATGTGGCGAATAAAAATATAGCTCCAAGTAAAGTTACCGATAAATGAAGACGAAAGAGCGGATGCCTTCCGGGGCATCCCCAAGCTTATGCTTTTGGTTATTCTTGAATATCTTGGGGTGCCATGGGCATCCCCAAGCTTAGGCTCTTGCCACTCCTTATTCCATAGTCCATCAAATCTTTACCCAAAACTTGAAAACTTCACAACACAAAACTCAACAGGAAATCTCATAAGCTCCGTTAGTGAAAGAAAGAAAAACCACCACATAAGGTATTGTAATGAACTCATTCTTTATTTATGTTGGTGTTAAACCTACTGTATTTCAACTTTTCTATGGTTCATATCCTTACATACTAGCCATAGATGCATCAAAATAAGCAAACAACACACGAAAAACAGAATCTGTCAAAAACAGAACAGTCTGTAGCAATCTGTAACTCTCGAATACTTCTGGAACTCTAAAATTCCTACCAAAATAGGAAGTCTTGGGAAATTTGTCTATTGATCTACAGAAAAAATAATCAACGCAAGAGCACGTTTCTGTGAATTACTAAAACTATTTTTGTTCATGCAAAGTTTCTGTTTTTCAGTAGAATCAAATTAACTATCACCATAGGTTATCCTATAGGTTCTACTTGGCACAAACACTAAATAAAACATGAAAACACATCTAAACAGAAGGTATATGCAAAATTTATTACTAAATAGAAACAAAATCAAAAAACACAAATAAAATTGGGTTGCCTCCCAACTAGTGCTATCGTTTAACGCCCCTAGCTAGGCATAAAAGCGAGGATAGATCTAAGTACTGCCATCTTTGGCACTCAATTCTTCAATAGAGCACTTATAATCCTTAGGAGTTTCTTTCTTTTTAGTAATGATTAAGCTCATAGGTAAGAAATCAAGATTCGTTTGTAGCAAAAGGTTCCTTAATGATAGCAAGAAAATTGGGGTCAACACTAATTGATTTGAGATCAGCACTTCCTTTACTAGAAGATTCACCCTTATTTTTAGGAACATACATGACCTTGGAAAATTTGGTAGGAGGAGTTGGGGTATTTTTCACAGATGAAAAGGCAGACCCTAAGTTGGTGATAATGTCCTCCAGTTTACCAATTCTTGTAGAATCTAGATCTATTCTTTCATTAACTATAGGTTCTTTTTCTTTAAAAAAATTCAAGGTAGCACCAACCCTAGATACATATTGGGTAATTTGATTGTGGATCTTTTTATCCAAATTTTCACTTAACTCAACAGTAGCAACTTTATTTTCAATAATTTCAAGCCTTTGCATCACATGTTCCAACGTTGAAATAGTTCCATTAACCAAAAGAGGGGGTGGACCAAACAAATCTAACATAGCATTATAAGCATCAAAAGTATGGCTACCCAAGAAATTCCCTCCTGTAATGGTATCAAGGATATGTCTATTCCAAGGAGTAATGCCCACATAAAAATTGCGAAGAAGAACGGAAGTGGATTGCTTCCTAGTAGATCTATTTTGAGCATTGCAAATTCTATGCCAAGCATCTTCCAAATTTTCTCCCTCCCTTTGTTTAAAATTGAGAACTTCGTGATCGGGAGTATTGACGATAATAGGAGGACCAGCCATAGCGACAAGCACATAAAAAGGCAAGCGAAAGAGAGAGGAGATTGGGAAAGAGAGGGCGAATAAAAAGGCAAAGGTGAAGTGGGGGAGAGGAAAACGAGAGGCAAATAGCAAGTAATGTAAGTGCGAGGGAGATGAGTTTGTGATGGGTACTTGGTATATCTTCACTTGAGCGAAGACCTCCCCGGCAACGGCGCTCGAAATCCTTCTTGCTATGTCTTGAAGTTGTGTTGGTTTTCCTTGAAGAGGAAAGGGTGATGCAGCAATAGTAGCGTAAGTATTTCCCTCAGTTTTTGAGAACTAAGGTATCAATCCAGTAGGAGGCTCCTCAAAAGTCCCACGCACCTACACAAACAAACAAGAACTCACAACCAACGCAATAAAGGGGTTGTCAATCCCTTCACGGCCACTTGCGAAAGTGAGTTCTGATAAAGATAATATGATAAGATAAATATATTTTTGGTATTTTATAATATAGATTGGAAAAGTAAAGATGCAAATAAAAGTAGATTGAAAGCTTATATGATAAAAGATAGACCAGGGGGCCATAGGTTTCACTAGTGGCTTCTCTCAAGATAGCATAAGTATTACGGTGGGTGAACAAATTACTATCGAGCAATTGATAGAAAAACGAATAATTATGAGATTATCTAGGCATGATCATGTATATAGGCATCACGTCCGTGACAAGTAGACCGACTCCTGCCTACATCTACTACTATTACTCCACACATCGAGCGCTATCTAACATGCATCTAGAGTATTAAGTTCATAAAGAACAGAGTAACGCATTAAGAAAGATGACATGATGTAGAGGGATAAACTCATGCAATATGATATAAACCCCATCTTTTTATCCTCGATGGCAACAATACAATATGTGCCTTGCTGCCCCTGCTGTCACTGGGAAAGAATGCCGCAAGATTGAACCCAAAGCTAAGCACTTCTCCCATTGCAAGAAAGATCAATCTAGTAGGCCAAACCAAACTGATAATTTGAAGAGACTTGCAAAGATAACTTAATCACACATAAAAGAATTCAGAGGAGATTCAAATATTTCTCATAGATAAACTTGATCATAAACCCACAATTCATCGGATCTCGACAAACACATCGCAAAAAGAGTTACATCGAATAGATCTCCAAGAAGATAGAGGAGAACATGGTATTGAGATGTTGGGGAACGTAGTAATTTCAAAAAAAATCCTACGCACACGCAAGATCATGGTGATGCATAGCAATGAGAGGGGAGAGTATTGTCCACGTACCCTCGTAGACCGTAAGCGGAAGCGTTATGACAACGCGGTTGATGTAATCGTACGTCTTCACGATCTGACCGATCCAAGTACCGAACGTACAGCACCTCCGAGTTCAGCACACGTTTAGCTCGATGACGATCCCCGGACTCCGATCCAGCAAAGTGTCGGGGATGAGTTCCGTCAGCACGACGGTGTGGTGACGATGATGATGCTCTACCGGCGCAGGGCTTCGCCTAAACTCCGCGACGATATGACCGAGGTGGAATATGGTGGAGGGGGGCACCGCACACGGCTAAGGAACAATCCGTAGATCAACTTGTGTTGTTGTGCCTGGAGGTGCCCCCCTGCCCCCGTATATAAAGGAGCAAGGGGGGAGGGGGCGGCCGGCCTAGGAGGGGCGCGCCAAGGGGATTCCTACTCCCACCGGGAGTAGGACTCCCTCCTTCCTTGTTGGAGTAGGAGAAGGGGGGAAGAGGGGGAGAGGAGGAAGGAAAGGGGGGCCGCACCCCTTGTCCAATTCGGACCAGAGGGGGGCTGCGCACCTCCTTCCTTTCGGCCTCTCTCCTCTATTCCCGTATGGCCCAATAAGGCCCATATACTCCCCGGCGAATTCCCGTAACTCTCCGGTACTCCGAAAAATACCCGAATTACTCGGAACCTTTCCGAACTCCGAATATAGTCGTCCAATATATCGATCTTTACGTCTCGACCATTTCGAGACTCCTCGTCATGTCCCCGATCTCATCCGGGACTCCGAATCCTTTGGTACATCAAAACTCATAAACTCATAATATAACTGTCATCGAAACCTTAAGCGTGCGGACCCTACGGTTCGAGAACAATGTAGACATGACCTAGAACTATTCTTGGTCAATAACCAATGGCGGAACCTGGATGCTCATATTGGCTCCTACATATTCTAAGAAGATCTTTATCGGTCAAACCGCATAACAACATACTTTGTTCCCTTTGTCATCGGTATGTTACTTGCCCGAGATTCGATCATTGGTATCTTAATACCTAGTTCAATCTCATTACCAGCAAGTCTCTTTACTCGTTCTGTAATGCATCATCCCGCAACTAACTCATTAGTCACATTGCTTGCAAGGCTTATAGTGATGTGCATTACCGAGAGGGCCCAGAGATACCTCTCCGACAATCGGAGTGACAAAACCTAATCTCGAAATACGCCAACCCAACATATACCTTTGGAGACACCTGTAGTACTCCTTTATAATCACCCAGTTACGTTGTGACGTTTGGTAGCACCCAAAGTGTTCCTCCGGTAAACGGGAGTTGCATAATCTCATAGTTACAGGAACATGTATAAGTCATGAAGAAAGCAATAGCAACATACTAAACGATCAAGTGCTAGGCTAACGGAATGGGTCATGTCAATCACATCATTCTCCTAATGATGTGATCCCGTTAATCAAATGACAACTCATGTCTATGGTTAGGAAACATAACCATCTTCGATTAACGAGCTAGTCAAGTAGAGGCATACTAGTGACACTCTGTTTGTCTATGTATTCACACATGTATTATGTTTCCGGTTAATACAATTCTAGCATGAATAATAAACATTTATCATGATATAAGGAAATAAATAATAACTTTATTATTGCCTCTAGGGCATATTTCCTTCAGTCGCCCACTTGCACTAGAGTCAATAATCTAGTTCACATCGCCATGTGACTTTACATCAATAGTTCACATCTATATGTGGTTAACACCCATAGTTCACATCGACATGTGACCAACACCCAAAGGGTTTACTAGAGTCAGTAATCTAGTTCACATCGCTATGTGATTAACACCCAAAGAGTACTAAGGTGTGATCATGTTTTGCTTGTGAGATAATTTTAGTCAACGGGTCTGTCACATTCAGAGCCGTAAGTATTTTGCAAATTTCTATGTCTACAATGCTCTGCACGGAGCTACTCTAGCTAATTGCTCCCACTTTCAATATGTATCCAGATTGAGACTCAGAGTCATCTAGATTAGTGTTAAAACTTGCATCAACGTAACCCTTTACGACGAACCTATTTTCACTTCCATAATCGAGAAACATATCCTTATTCCACTAAGGATAATTTTGACCGTTGTCCATTGATCTACTCCTAGATCACTATTACACTCCCTTGCCAAGCTTAGCGGTAGGGTATGCAATAGATCTGGTACACAGCATGACATACTTTATAGAACCTATGGCTGATGCATAGGGAATGACTTTCATTCTCTTTCTATCTTCTGTTGTGGTAGGGTTTTGAGTCTTACTCAATCTCACACCTTGTAACACAGGCAAGAACTCTTTCTTTGACTGTTCCATTTTGAACTACTTCAAAATCTTGTCAAGGTATGTATTCATTGAAAAACTTATCAAGCGTCTTGATCTATCTCTATAGATCTTGATGCTCAATATGTAAGCAGCTTCACCGAGGTCTTTCTTTGAAAAACTCCTTTCAAACACTCCTTTATGCTTTGCAGAATAATTCTACATTATTTCCGATCAACAATATGTCATTCACATATACTTATCAGAAAGGCTGTAGTGCTCCCACTCACTTTCTTGTAAATACAGGCCTTTCCAAAAGTCTGTATAAAACCATATGCTTTGATCAACACATCAAAGCGTATATTCCAACTCCGAGATGCTTGCACCAGTCCATTGATGGATCGCTGGAGCTTGCACATTTTGTTAGCACCTTTAGGATTGACAAAATCTTCTGGTTGCATCATATACAACTCTTCTTTAAGAAAACCATTAAGGAATGCAGTTTTGACATCCATTAGCCAGATTTCATAAAATGTGGCAATTGCTAACATGATTCGGACAGACTTTTAAGCATCGATACGAGTGAGAAAATCTCATTGTATTCAACATATTGAACTTTGTCAAAAACCTTTTTCGACAAGTCTAGCTTTGTAGATAGTAACACTACTATCAGCATCTGTCTTCCTCTTGAAGATCCATTTATTTAACATGGCTTGCTGATCATCGAGCAAGTCAATCAAAGTCCATACTTTGTTCTCATACATGGATCATATCTCAGATTTTATGGCCTCAAGCCATTTCGCGGAATCTGGGCTCATCATCGCTTCCTCATAGTTCGTAGGTTTATCATGGTCTAGTAACATGACTTCTAGAATAGGATTACCGTACCACTCTGGTGCAGATCTTACTCTGGTTGACCTACGAGGTTTTGGTAGTAACTTGATCTTGAAGTTTCATGATCATAATCATTAGCTTCCTCACTAATTGGTGTAGGCATCACTGGAACTGATTTCAGTGATGAACTAGTTTCCAATTTGGGAGAAGGTACAAATTACCTTATTAAGCTCTACTTTCCTCCCACTCACTTCTTTCGAGAGAAACTCCTTCTCTAGAAAGGATCCATTCTTAGCAATGAATGTTTTGCCTTTGGATCTGTGATAGAAGGAGTACCCAACAGTTTCCTTTGGGTATTCTATGAAGACGCACTTTTCCGATTTGGGTTCGAGCTTATCAGGTTGAAAACCTTTTTCACATAAACATCGCAACTCCAAACTTTAAGAAACGACGGCTTAGGTTTACTACTAAACCATAGTTCATACGGTGTCGTCTCAACAGATTTAATGGTGCCCTATTTAACGTGAATGCAGCTGTCTCTAATGCATAACCCCAAAACGATATTGGTAAATCGGTAAGAGACATCATTGATCGCACCATATCAAATAAAGTGCGGTTATGACGTTCGGACACACCATTACGTTATGGTGTTCCATGTGGCGTGAGCTGTGAAACTATTCCACATTGTTTATATGAAGGCCAAACTTGTAACTCAAATATTCTCCTCCATGATCAGATCGTAGAAACTTTATTTTCTTATTACGATGATTCTCCACTTCACTCTGAAATTCTTTGAACTTTTCAAATGTTTCAGACTTGTGCTTCATTAAGTAGATATACTCATATCTGCTCTAATCATCTTGTGAAGGTCAGAAAATAACGATACCTACCACGAGCATCAACACTCATTGGACCACATACATCGGTATGTATTATTTCCAACAAGTCAGTATCTCGTTCCATTGTTCCGAACAACGGAGTTTCAGTCATCTTGCCCAAAAGGCACGGTTTGCAAGCATCAAATGATTCATAATCAAGTGATTCCAAAAACCCATCAGCATGGAGTTTCTTCATGCGCTTTACACCGATATGACCCAAACAGCAGTGCCACAAATAAGTTGCACTATCATTATTAACTTTGCATCTTTTGGCATCAATATTATGAATATGTGTATCACTACGATCGAGATCCAACAAACTATTTTCATTGGGTGTATAACCATCGAAGGTCTTATTCATGTAAACAGAATAACAATTATTCTTTAACTTCAAATGAATAACCATATCGCAATAAACATGATAAAATCATATTCATGCTCAACGCAAACGCCAAATAACATTTATTTAGGTTTAACACTAATCCCGAAAGTATAGGGAGTGTGCGATGATGATCATATCAATCTTGGAACCACTTCCAACACTCATCGTCACTTCCCCTTCAACTAGTCTCTGTTTATTCTATAACTCCTGTTTCGAGTTACTAATCTTAGCAACCGAACAAGTATCAAATACTCAGGGGCTACTATAAACACTAGTAAGGCACACATCAATAACCTATATATCAAATATACCCTTGTTCACTTTGCCATCCTTCTTATCCACCAAATATTCGGGGCATTTCCGCTTCCAATGACCATTTCCTTTGCAGTAGAAGCACTTAGTTTCAGGCTTTGGTCCAGCTTTGGGCTTCTTCGCGGGAGTGACAACTTGTTTGCCATTCTACTTGAAGTTCCCTTCTTTTCCTTTGCCCTTTTTCTTGAAACTAGTGATCTTGTCAACCATCAACACTTGATGCTCTTTTTTGATTTCTACCTTCGTCGATTTCAACATCACGAAGAGCTCGGGAATCGTTTTCATCATCCCTTGCATATTATAGTTCATCACGAAGTTCTACTAACTTGGTGGTGGTGACTAGAGAATTTTGTCAATCACTATCTTATCTGGAAGATTAACTCCCACTTGATTCAAGCGATTGTAGTACCCAGACAATCTGAGCACATGCTCACTAGTTGAGCGATTCTCCTCCATCTTTTAGCTATAGAACTTGTTGGAGACTTCATATCTCTCAACTCGGGTATTTGCTTGAAATATTAACTTCAACTCCTGGAACATCTCATATGGTCCATGACGTTCAAAATGTCTTTGAAGTCCTGATTCTAAGCCGTTAAGCATGGTGTGATCCCGTTAATCAAATGACACATTTTGAACATCATTCTCCTAATAGTTTAGTGCACCATGCTCAACGGCTTAGAATCGGGACTTCAAAGACGTTTTGAACGTCATGGACCATATGAGATGTTCCAGGAGTTGAAGTTAATATTTCAAGCAAATACCCGAGTTGAGAGATATGAAGTCTCCAACAAGTTCTATAGCTAAAAGATGGAGGAGAATCGCTCAACTAGTGAGGATGTGCTCAGATTGTCTGGGCACTACAATCGCTTGAATCAAGTGGGAGTTAATCTTCCAGATAAGATAGTGATTGACAGAATTCTCTAGTCACCATCACCAAGTTAGTAGAACTTCGTGATGAACTATAGTATGCAAGGGATGATGAAAATGATTCCCGAGTTTTTCATGATGATGAAATCGATGAAGGTAGAAATCAAGAAAGAACATCAAGTGTTGATGGTTAACAAGACCACTAGTTTCAAGAAAAGGGCAAAGGGATAGAAGGGAACTTCAAGAAGAACAGCAAGCAAGTTGCTGCTCAAGTGAAGAAGCCCAAGTCTGGTCCTAAGCCTGAGACTAAGTGCTTCTACTGCAAAGGGACTGGTCACTGGAAGCAGAACTACCCCAAGTATTTAGCGGATAAGAAGGATGGCAAAGTGAACAAAGGTATATTTGATATACATGTTATTGATGTGTACTTTACTAGTGTTTATAGCAACCCCTCGGTATTTGGTACTGGTTCAGTTGCTAAGAGTAGTAACTCGAAACGGGAGTTGCAGAATAAACAGAAACTAGTTAAGGGTGAAGTGACGATGTGTGTTGAAAGTAGTTTCAAGATTGATATGATCATCATCGCACACTCCCTATACTTTCGGGATTAGTGTTGAACCTAAATAAGTGTTATTTGGTGTTTGCGTTGAGCATGAATATGATTTGATCGTATTTATTGCAATACGGTTATTCATTTAAGTAAGAGAATAAAATGTTGTTCTGTTTACATGAATAAAACCTTATATGGTTACACACCCAATGAAAATGGTTCATTGGATCTCGATCGTAGTGATACACATATTCATAATATTGAAACCAAAAGATGCAAAGTTAATAATGATAGTGCAACTTATTTGTGGCACTGCCGTTTAGGTCATATTGGTGTAAAGCGCATGAAGAAACTCCATGTTGATGGGTTTTTTGGAATCACTTGATTATGAATCACTTGATGCTTGCGAACCATGCCTCATGGGCAAGATGACTAAGACTCCGTTCTCCGGAACAGTGGAGCGAGCAACTGACTTATTGGAAATAATACATACTGATGTATGCGATCCGATGAGTGTTAAGGCTCGTGGCGGGTATCGTTATTTTCTGACCTTCACAGATGATTTGAGCAGATATGGGTATATCTACTAGATGAAATATAAGTCTGAAACATTTGAAAAGTTCAAAGAATTTCAGAGTGAAGTGGAAAATCATCGTGACAAGAAAATAAGGTTTCTACGATCTGATCGCGGAGACAAATATTTGAGTTGCGAGTTTGGTCTTCAATTAAAACAATATGGAATAGTTTCACAAATTCATGCCACCTGGAACACCACATCATAATGATGTGTCCGAACGTCATAACCGTACTTTATTGGATATAGTACAATCTATGATGTTTCTTATTGATTTACCATTATCGTTTTGGGGTTGTGCATTAGAGACAGCTGCATTCACGTTAAAAGGGCACCATCTAAATCCGTTGAGACGACACCATATGAACTGTGGTTTAGCAAGAAACCCAAGTTGTCGTTTCTTAAAATTTGGGGCTGCGATGCTTATGTGAAAAAGTTTCATCCTGATAAGCTCGAACCCAAATCGGAGAAGTGTGTCTTCATAGAATACCCAAAGGAAATTGTTGGGTACACCTTCTATCACAGATCCAAAGGCAAGATATTCGTTGCTCAAAATGGATCCTTTCCAGAGAAGGAGTTTCTCTTGAAAGAAGTGAGTGGGAGGAAAGTAGAACTTGATAAGGTAATTGTACCTTCTCCCATATTGGAAAGTAGTTCATCACAGAAATCTGTTCCTGTGACTACTACACCAATTAGTGAGGAAGCTAATGATGATGATCATGTAACTTCAGATCAAGTTACTACCGAACCTCGTAGGTCAACCAGAGTGAGATCCGCACCAGAGTGGTACGGTAATCCTATTCTGGAAGTCATGATTACTAGACCATGATGAACCTACGAACTATGAGGAAGCAATGATGAGCCCAGATTCCGCAAAATGGTTTGAGGCCATGAAATCTGAGATATGATCCATGTATGAGAACAAAGTATGGACTTTGATGGATTTGCCCGATGATCGGCAAACCATAGAAAATAAATGGATCTTCAAGAGGAAGACGGACGTTGATAGTAGTGTTACTATCTACAAAGCTAGACTTGTCGAAAAAGGTTTGTGACAAAGTTCAAGGTGTTGACTACGATGAAATTTTCTCACTCGTAGCGATGCTTAAGTCTGTCCAAATCATGTTAGCAATTGCCGCATTTTTATGAAATCTGGCAAATGGATAAACAAAAACTACATTCCTTAATGGATTTAAAGAAGAGTTGTATATGATGCAACCAGAAGGTTTTGTCAATCCTAAAGGTGCTAACAAAATACGCAAGCTCCAGCGATCCATCTATGGACTGGTGCAAGCATCTCGGAGTTGGAATATACGCTTTGATAAGTTGATCAAAGCATATAGTTTTACACAGACTTGCGGTGAAGCTTGTATTTACTAGAAAGTGAGTGGGAGCACTACAGCATTTCTGATAAGTATATGTGAATGACATATTGTAGATCGGAAATAATGTAGAATTATTCTGCAAAGCATAAAGGAGTGTTTGAAAGGAGTTTTTCAAAGAAAGACCTCGGTGAAGCTGCTTACATATTGAGCATCAAGATCTATAGAGATAGATCAAGACGCTTGATAAGTTTTTTTAATGAGTACATACCTTGACAAGATTTTGAAGTAGTTCAAAATGGAACAGTCAAAGAAAGAGTTCTTGCCTGTGTTATAAGGTGTGAAATTGAGTAAGACTCAAAACCCGACCACGGCAGAAGATAGAAAGAGAATGAAAGTCATTCCCTATGCCTTGGCCATAGGTTCTATAAAGTATGCCATGCTGTGTACCAGATCTATTGTATACCCTACACTGAGTTTGGCAAGGGAGTACAATAGTGATCTAGGAGTAGATCACTGGACAGCGGTCAAAATTATCCTTAGTGGAATAAGGATATGTTTCTCGATTATGGAAGTGACAAAAGGTTCGTCGTAAAGGGTTACGTCGATGCAAGTTTTGACACCGATCTGGATGACTCTAAGTATCGATCTAGATACATATTGAAAGTGGGAGCAATTAGCTAGAGTAGCTCCGTGCAGAGCATTGTAGACATAGAAAATTGCAAAATACATAACGGATCTGAATGTGAAAGACCCGTTGACTAAGATTCTCTCACAAGCAAAACATGATCACACCTTAGTACTCTTTTGGGTGTTAATCACATAGCGATGTGAACTAGATTACTGAATCTAGTAAACCCTTTGGGTGTTGGTCACATGGCGATGTGAACTATGGGTGTTAATCACATGATGATGTGAACTATCGATGTTAATCACATGGTGATGTGATCTAGATTATTGACTCTAGTGCAAGTGGGAGAATGAAGGAAATATGCCCTAGAGGCAATAATAAAGTTATTATTTATTTCCTTATTTCATGATAAATGTTTATTATTCATGCTAGAATTGTATTAACCGGAAACATAATACATGTGTGAATATATAGACAAACAGAGTGTCACTAGTATGCCTCTACTTGACTAGCTTGTTAATCAAAGATGGTTATGTTTCCTAACCATGGACAAAGAGTTGTTATTTGATTAACGGGATCACATCATTAGTTGAATGATCTGATTGACATGACCCATTCCGTTAGCTTAGCACCCGATCGTTTAGTATGTTGTTATTGCTTTCTTCATGACTTATACATGTTCCTGTAACTATGAGATTATGCAACTCCCGTTTACTGGGGGAACACTGTGGGTGCTACCAAACGTCACAACGTAACTGGGTGATTATAAAGGAGTACTACAGGTGTCTCCAAAGGTACATGTTGGGTTGGCGTATTTCGAGATTAGGTTTTGTCACTCCGATTGTCGGAGAGGTATCTCTAGGCCCTCTCGGTAATGCACATCACTATAAGCCTTGCAAGCAATGTAGCTAAAGAGTTAGTTACGGAATGATGCATTACGGAACAAGTAAAAAGACTTGTCGGTAACGAGATTGAACTAGGTATTGGATAGCGACGATCGAATCTCGGGCAAGTAACATACCGATGACAAAGGGAACAACGTATGTTGTTATGCGGTCTGACCGATAAAGATCTTCGTAGAATATGTAGGAACCAATATGGGCATCCAGGTCCCGCTATTGGTTATTGACCGGAGACGTGTCTCGGTCATGTCTACATTGTTCTCGAACCGTAGGGTCCGCACGCTTAAGGTTTCGATGACAGTTATATTATGAGTTTATGAGTTTTGATGTACCGAAGGAGTTCGGAGTCTCGGATGAGATCGGGGACATGACGAGGAGTCTCGAAATGGTCGAGACATAAAGATCGATATATTGGACGACTATATTCGGAGTTCGGAAAGGTTCCGAGTGATTCGGATATTTATCGGAGTACCGGAGAGTTACAGGAATTCGTCGGGGAGAAGTATTGGGCCTTATTGGGCCATACGGGAAAGAGAGAGGGGCTGCCTAGGGCAGGCCGCGCGCCCCCCCATGGCCTAGTCCGAATTGGACTAGGGGGAGGGGCCGCACCCCCTCCTTCCTTCCCTTCTCTCTTCCCCTTCCTTGTCTCCTACTCCTACTACATGGAAGGACTCCTAGTTGGACTAGGAAAGGGGGAATCCTACTCCCGGTGGGAGTAGGACTCCCCTAGGGCGCGCCATAGAGAGGGCCGGCCCTCCCCTCCTCCACTCCTTTATATACGAGGGCAGGGGGCACCCCATGGACACAGAAGTTGATCTTCGTGATCGTTCCTTAGCCGTGTGCGGTGCCCCCTCCATGATATTACACTTTGGTCATATTGTAGCGGTGCTTAGGCGAAGCCCTACGACAGTTGAACATCAAGATCGTCACCACTCCGTCGTGCTGACGGAACTCCTCCCCGAAGCTTTGCTGGATCGGAGCTCGGGGTGCGTCATCGAGTTGTACGTGTGTCAAGAACTCGGAGGTGCCGGAGTAACGGTGCTTGGATCGGTTGGACCGGGAAGACGTACGACTACTTCCTCTACGTTGCGTCAACGCTTCCGCTTCGGTCTATGAGGGTATGTAGACAACACTCTCCCCTCTCATTGCTATATCATTACCATGATCTTGCGTGTGCGTAGGAAATTTTTTGAAATTACTACGTTCCCCAACATAGTTATCAACGAACCAAACGACCAGTCAGCAACCAAAGCGACCTGACCGAGCCAGCGAGCGCGTGTTTGGGTCGGTCCCAAAAGTGTGGCTACATGCGCCACCACGGTGAAGGGGCGCCTGAAGTGCCATCTAGGAGCTCCCGCGCCCTTCGGTTGTCGCCCTCTCTTTCACTCAGTTTAAGTAGAGGCCACCACTTTAGGCTTTGGTCTGGACTCTTTTTGTCGCCATCCCGTCGTCCATGGCCCAGCAAGCCCAGGCTAATTCTGGTCCTTTCTTCTCTTTTTCCTCCTCTGCACTGAGTCACGGTGGTCGTGACATAAACTACTCATCTTTATTCTTTCTTTTTTGCGGAGAAATCATCTTTATTCCACGGATAGTCATGATAAAATGCTTTGATTATTACAATGGGATGAGACCAACACACACACACACACACACACACACACACACACACACACACACACACGCACGCACGCACACACAAATAGCTATAGCTTTCTAAGTAGCACATGACAAACATCATCATCTAGATATCACCCCAAAGTCATCGAATTGAGATTACTTATGGCAACAACACGGGTAGGGGTGCTGCTCACAATAGCTCTTGAGGTAGTCGTAGCATTTGCTTATGCAGAAGTTTCGACACTTGCCCTGGTCATAATCATGCACTTGAACGGCCCAAAGTACTTGAATGACAACTTATGGCTGGTGCTGCTATTAACTGAACTTTGCACATACAGTTGCAGTTTGATGTATACTTCATCTCCGGATTTAAGGAAAGATGAGTGTGTTTTTTATCCGACTGTACATTCATGATGTGACGAGCTCAGTCTAGATGTTATTTCAACACTTGTTGCATTATTTTTCTTTCTTCAAGCCATTCTTTCAGGACAGGAATCTTACAAGTAGACGCGGCTTCAATGCCTCAATGGCATGGTTTGTGGCCATATAGGGCATGGAACGGCGACATGTCCGGGGCAGAGTGATAGCTCCAGTTGTACCAAAACTCAGTCAGGGAAAGGAATTGACTCCAGTGATTTGTGCGGGCATGGATAAAACAACGCAAATAGATTTTCAAGCATTGGTTGACACGCTCAGACTGACCGTCCATTTGCAGGTGTTACGGCGTGCTCATGTTGAGCTCAGTCCTGATGATCTGAACAACTCTTGCCAAAATCTACTTGTAAACATTGGATCCCAATCAGAGATGGTGGCTTTAGGAAGACCGTTCAGCTTATAGGCATTATCCAGGTAAGTTCGGGCTACTTTAGCTACAGTAAAGGGATGATTTAGAGGTAAGAAGTGAGCATATCTCATGAATTTGTTTGTGACGACTAAGATACAGTTGGCTCCATTGGATTGAGGGAGGCCATTAATAAAATCCATGGTAACAAGTTTGCATGCCCCCTCGAGTAGTGGAAATGGCTCCAAAAGACCAAGATATTTGACCCGTTCCGATAGCCTGTTGACAGACAGCGCAGGTGCGTACATACTATCGAACGGTGTCCTTCATCTTTCTCCAAGCAAACAGGCGACGCGCACGGAGATAGTTGACTGGGAAGCCGGAGTGGCCGCCCATTGTGCATGGAATACATGGAGGATACGTTGGTGGAGAGCTGGGGGGCCGCCGAGCCACTGCCGGTTACGAAAATAGAGCAACCCATCAGAGACACAAAACCTTTGCTTTGGGTCTGGCTGTCGTGAGAATTCAGAGAGCGGCTTTCGAGCATGGCCATGTTTTGCATAACTATCATGGATGTCCTCAACCCAAAGTAGAAAGGAAACTAAGATGGCCATGGCTTGGTTTGGAGTGTGCAGACGACGGGACATGGCATCTGCTCACTAATGGTGGTGCCCTGACGGTAGAAAATTTTATATCTTAGTCTCAGTAACTTTATGAAGGCTTTCTGTTGCCACACCATTGACAGTCGTTAATCATCTAGATGCACAAGGCTGAGTTAATCAGCGCGAATCTAGGACTCATCATGGTGAAGATAGGGGTGCCATTGTTCTACGACCATCGGAATAGTGAGGCATTCTTTCTTGTATTTTTTTATCAAAGAAGGGCTTGCCCCTTCCGATTTTCATTACTGAAAACCACTGAGTTCTACAAACGAGTTTAAACTGGAAAAAAAAAGATCGAAACGAAGCCAACACGACCTCAAAGCACCCCAAAAGGCAAACACAGGCCAGCCACCCCGCGCAACCCCAAATTCACCAACTACTACAGAGTTCGATCTACCTTGATCGCCATTACATCAAAAGCAAAAGCAGCAATAGGAACAGAAGGATCCTAGCTACAAGAACAACAAACACCAGGTCCACCACCGCAAGAGATTCTTCATTCCAATCTTGCTACGTTGATTCTCCATCCTTGCTTGGCTGTGAATGCCTCATTTGCTGCCTGTTCTAGCACCTTTGCTCCCAGCTCCAGCATTTTTTTTGGCAACTCCTTTATCTGCAGAATGGACCAGTCAGTTAACCACCTCCACATCAGTTATACAATATATAAAAGATCATTTATCCTTTTATTTTCAAAGATAATTGCATTCCTGCTTTTCCAAATTTCCCAAAACAGGGCTGAAATCCCCACCAGAACCATTTTCTTATCATCTTTATTAAATTTCCTAATCCATTCCCCAAAACAGTCTTTTACATTTGATGGAACAGTTTTAAATCCACACACACCTGACCAAACTCCATAACAATGAAGCAGCAGAACAGGAAAAGAATAAATGATCAATCGATTCATCTTTCCCACACAGAACACACCCTTTTCCACCTTTCCAGCCTTTTTTTAGCAACACATCTCTAGTTAGAATACTTTTTTTATTAACCAACCATAAAAACACTTTCAGTTTTGCAGGCAACTTGGTCTTCCATAGGTATTTCTGTGGGAATTTCATCCCTACAGCTATCAATTTTCTATATAAGGATCCCACAGAAAACTTATGATCAACAGTGAGGGTCCAGAGAATTTTGTCTGCCCCTCCCTGCATTTGAATTTCCTCACATCTCTTTTTGAGACAGTTCCAAAGTCCCAAAGTCTCCCCATACAAGCTCCTCCTAAATTTGAACACATGCCACCCTTTCTGTATGGCCTCTTCCACAGTAATGTTGTGGTCAAAGCTTATATCATAAAGTCTAGGGTAAGCCTCTCTCAAAGGTTTAGCATCAACCCAGAAATCTTCCCACAACCTAGTATTTCTCCCATCCCCCACCTTTTTCTTAACAAATTTGTAGAAAATCTCCTTAATTTTCAGCAAGTTGGCCCAAAATTGGGAGTCCCCAGGCTTCTTGCTCACTAGAGCCAAACAGCCCCCCTTTCTATATTTTTCATCCAAAAATCCTGCCACAGACCTTTTTCATTTTCCATTTTCCAAAACCATTTAGCAAGAAGTGCAATATTCATTATTTCTAGATTCAGTATCCCTAAACCACCCATATCTTTAGGTAAACAGCATTCTTTCCAATTCACTAAGTGGTATTTTTTGACATTCTCATCTTCTTGCCATACCAATCTGGACCTAAAGAAATCTGCTTTCTTTATAATCCCTTTGGGCACAGCATAGAAGGACATCATGAACAAAGGTATGCTAGTCAGGCAAGCTTGCAACAAGGTAATTCTACCTGCAATGGAGCCCAGCAGCTTCCCCTGCCAACATCCACACCTTTTTTCAATTTTGTCAGTTACACACCCCTAGTGTGTGTTCCTGATTCTGTTCTCAGATACAGGCATTCCCAGGTATTTAATGGGAAAATCCCCCATGTTGCATGTTAGGATTTCTTGATAAATCGATTGCTTCTCTCTAGCCTTGCCAAATAGCAACAATTCACTTTTATGAAAATTTATTTTGAGCCCAGACATTTGCTCAAAAGTCCCTAGTATGAGTTTAAGATTTTTCACACTTTCTACCTCATCTTTGATCAAGAATATAGTATCATCAGCATATTGTAGCTTATTAATCCCTTTTTCTCCTTTTTTTGTTTAACACCCCCTTGACCAAATCATGCTTCAGGGCATTACTCATTAAGAAGGCTAGGGCATCAGCAGCTATGTCAAACAGTAAAGGTGACATAGCATCTCCTTGCCTTAATCCTTTAAAAGTTTTAAAATATGGGCCAATTTCATCATTCACTTTGATTCCAACATGTCCTCCTCTCATAGTTTCCATTACCCAGTCACACCATTTATTAGGAAATCCTTTCATTTTCAGCATTTGGATCACAAAGGGCCATTTTATTTTGTCATATGCCTTCTCAAAGTCCACTTTAAAAATTAGGGCATCCTCTTTATTGAGTTCAGGGCCTCATGCAAAATCACAATCCCCTCCATTATGTATCTGCCCTTAATAAAGGCAGTTTGGGTTCTGGAGATCACAGGGGCCACACATTTAGCCAACCTATTCATTAGAATTTTAGTGATGATTTTAAAACTAACATTCAACAAGCAGATAGGTCTAAACTTATGAATTTGTTTAGCATCATTAGTTTTTGGGATTAAAGTAATTATGCCATAGTTGAGTCTAGCAATATTGATTTCTCCTTTTGCAAAACCATCTACTAGGGCTTTCAGATCCCACTTAACCACTTCCCAAAAATCTTGGTAAAAATCAGCAGGAACCCCATCAGGGCCAGGGCTTTTGTTTCTTTTCATCCCAAAGACCACCTGATGGATTTCAGATTGGGAAAAAGGTGTCAAAAGTTCCTCTCTCTCTTGTGCACCAATTTTATCCATCTCCATCTCTCTCAATGAAATGCTAGATTCTTCAGGATGTCCAAATAACTCTTTATAAAATTTGGTAATATACTCCATTAACTTCTCATCCCCCTCTACAATCCCTTCTTCCTATTCCAGGGAAACAATTATGTTCTTTCTTCTCCTCCCATTCACCTTAGCATGATAGTACATGGTGTTTCTGTCTCCATCTTTGATCTCTGCATCTTTATACCTTTGTAACCATTTCATCTCCTCTTGTAGCATCACTCTTTCCAATTGAGCTCTAAGCTCTTTCTGTTCATTTCTGTCCACTGCACTTAAACCCATAATCTCAGCTCTCTTATCTAAATCATCAAGCTCCTTTATTATCTCCATTTTTATTTTTTTGTACCAATCATCTATATTTCTATTCCACCCTTTAGCCTTTTTTCTTAGTTTTCTCAACCTTGGTTGCCATCTATCCGAAATGTCCCCAAAGTATCTCTCATTCTAGGTGTTATATACCAGATCTCTAAAACCCTCTCTCAGTAGCCCAGCATTTTCATATCTAAAGATATATTTATGATCATGAGTCTCCCCTGTATCCAAGAACAAAGGAGTATGATCAAATATTTCTCTAGCAAAAGCTTGCAATATGGTTAGTGGATATTTTTCCTCCCATGCTGGGCACATCAACACTCTGTCTAATTTTTCAAAAGTAGGGTCCTCCTGATTATTAGCCCAGGTGTATTTCCTCCCATTCAAAGGCAGTTCCCTTAGCCCTGCTTGTTCAATAATAGCATTAAACATAAAGGACCATTGTTCATTAAGCATAGGTTTGTTTTTCTCCTTCACATTCCTAATAATGTTAAAATCTCCCCCAACCAAGCAAGGCAGAGGATTATCATGGTATAATCTTGCCAATTCAGCAAGAAAACTGGCTTTCCCTTCCTTCTGTGCATCCCCATATACAGTGACCAAATTCCAGTGCATTTTGATATTCTTATCAAATACTAACATTCTCAAGAAATATTGTCCTTTTTCAATAGTTTCAACATCAAACACATCTTTATTAATCCCCACCAGGATCCCCCCTGACATGCCTCTAGGTGGGCTCCAACTCCATTGAAAATTTCTCCCTCCACATAAATTGTGAAGCTCATTCTTTGTGAAGTCTTGCTTTATGGTCTCAGATAGTCCAATAAAGTCTAGCTTCTGATCCAAAATTATTTCTCTAATGTATCTTTTCTTATGATCCTGTCCTATACCCCTTACATTCCAGAAAACTCCCCTCATTTAGCAACAGTTCTATCCTGATTCAAATATAGAAAAAAAAACTCTCAACTAAAACATCCTTTCTTTTTTCCTTCTTCGGAGAACCCCAATCCCAACTGATTGCTTCACACAGTTAAGTGCTGGTGAGCTTTTCTTACCACTTTTTCTCCCTGAGAGCATTCCTCTTAGTTTCTTAATCTGTTGTTCCTCAATATCCACATCAGAGTGTTCATAGTCTGAACATAGTTCCTCTAAGGTTATGTCTCCAGTATTAATATATGCTGGGACATCTTTTTTATTGTCTCCTTTCTCCTTACACTCTTCTCCTGTTTTACCACTCTCTTCCCTTTTAACATTTTGAAAATATAGCTCTCTTCTAGCTATCTCCATCTTGTTAATGATTTCTATGTTTTTATCAATCATCTCTATTGAGCAACCCAAATCAATCCCCACCAAAGAACTAATATGCAATAAAGAAGCATCAGCAATAACCAGATCAGGATTCTTACCATAATTGTCCCTCTCCTCAGCTCTGCTTTTAGCCATATCTTCAATTTTCTTGTCATCCTTCCTTTTGTTTCTAAGACTTCTCTTGATCTCAACATCTTTTTCTTCCCCCTCTTTGTCCAGGATCTCACTCCCATGTATCTCAGCCATTTTCTCCCCCAAAGTCCCAATAGATTCTTGGCTAGCATTATAATCAGTGGGCTCATTGTATTTCCTAGAATCAGTCTCTTCTTTTTTCTGCAGAGTCTCTTTCTCATAATCTTCAAGGTCCATATTTGCTAATTTCATTTCATATTCCTCTCTGTTGGCAGCCTCTTGTGCCAGTTTCTGAATTTCTTCTTGTTGTTTTTTACTTGCCTCCTGCAGCTCTGTCTGAATCCTCTCTAACTCTTTGATTCTATTCTCATTTTTTGCCCATAATGCATTATTCCTGACTTTGTCTTCCTCCAAAGTTTTTATTTTACTGAGCATGATTTCACTTTCTTTTTGCCATTTTCTTCTCTCCAAAGTCATCTCACTTTGCCATTGCATCATGTTTTCTTCCATCTGAGATTTCATCCTTTCAATTCTTCCATCAACATCCTCACTCTGTTTCAGGGATAAGCACCCCAGAGAAACCCCTTTGTGCTCAGTGTCTTCCAACTTGGTCATCTTCCTGTTTTCAATCTCTTCCTCTCCCACTTCTGAGATATTATTGCTGTCATTTTTTCTCTTCTCTTCCTTGTACCAGCCAATTTCCACCACCTTCTCAGCTTCTACCCCAATTCTGAACATAAGGAGATCAGGGGAAGTGATCTCCACTTGAGATGGTATTTTATCCACATCCCTGATTCCACACTTTGCTCTAATTTTCTCCTCATTTATAGTATCCATATCAATCTCCAAGACAGGTCCAACTGCAGCAGCAACCTCACACATACCTAAGAAATGCCTAAAACAATCAGGCACCTTGGCCAGCTTGACCCAAATTGTATGCATCTTCCCAACAGCCTGATGGTCAAGAGACCAGGGTTGAACTTTGATCACCACCCCTGTTCCCAACAAGTCGAAGTCATTGAACTTGGCCAACTCCACCAGCTTTGCCTTATTGGGAAATCTCATCATGTATCCATTCTTCCCTAATTCCCTCACTCTCCATTACCATCCCCAGTCAAACATTTCTCCCAAAGCTTTCACAAGCTCAGTCTCATTAATACTCCCTTCTCTTATGATGACCACCCCCAAAGGATTGGTGTGCTCTACAATCAGGACATCCTTATAACTCTGCACCAGAAGAATTCCCAATCCTTTAGCTGCATATCCTACATATTTTGGGACTGGTTTAACTTGTTTCAATAAGTTACACTCCCCAGTAATATGGTTCTCTCTGCCACAGATCAAGCAATGTCCCACCCTGCAGTCCTTGGTGGTATGTCTAGGATCTTTACATTTACCACACACCTGTTTGCTAAACCTATCAAAGTTTTTTCTTGCTTTCCTCATAACCTTGCTGCCAACTGCTTCTGCCTCCCTGCTTCTTCATTTCCAGTCCAGCTCCCTGTTCAGCTCCCTTGCCAACTCTTTGTTGTCCATTAGGTCCTCCTTCCTCTTTCCTTTGACTCTCTTTCCCAAGCAAATTTCCAATTTGATTTCCAACCATCCCCTCCATCTGGTTCTTCTCATTGTTCTTCATCCCCTGCACCAGCTGAGAAAGTAATGAAGTCAAAAGCAATTGTTGCTGCTGCTGATCTAGCTGAGATATCTGATTCTTGCTCCTATCTTTTTCCAGCACAGCACCTTCTGCATCACCACAGGCCATCCTTGCGATCTCTCCCCCTTCATCCTTCTTCCCTGCCTTAGCTTGCCACACCAAATTCTCTCCGTTCCTCTCAGTTCGAGGGTCTTCATCCTCTGAATCTCTGCCCATTCCATTCGCAAGACCAAAACGGCCAACCCCTCTCCCAAAACCCCCAGATCCCCCTGGAAAGGCATGCCTACCTCCAGTCCATCCTCCTCCCCTCTCAGCATTGTTAAATCTTCCTCCTATATGTCCATTTCCTCCCCCTCAGTTGAATCTATGAGCTCCAAACCCTCTACCAAAATTCCCTGACATAGTTTCTTCTTGTGGTGGCGAGGGGAGGAGAGGGGGAAACCCTAAAGAATGGGATTGCTTCCTAGTCCTCTCCACTCCCTCCTTTATACCAACCAAGGCTCTGTCCCTTTGTTGGGATGGGCTGGGCTCCAACTCACCAGGCCTCCACCACTGCAGGCCCACATCCACATCCATGTTTAAATCCCTCCCAACCGAGGCCCCAAAAATAATCAGGGGTCTCACTTTTTCTTCAGTACCAAATCCCTCACACTTCCCCTCTTTTGTACCGAAATATGTTGCAATTGGGGTACTTTGCATATCAATTTCCCCAAAATCCACATCCTCCTCCCCAAATAGAGGGGTTATGGGATGAACATTGTTTTTTTCATATGTTTTTGAACAATTCTAGAATCTACACCAATCCAATGAGTATTATTGCTCAACCTTCCATCCTTATTCTTATCCCCCAATCCCCCATGTTCTGAGCTAGTAGCCACATAAGAAATCAAACCCAGACCCTTATCCTTTTGAGATTTTGGTCCTCTCCTAACCCTATTTCTGTTATCAAGCCTAAATCTCCCAAGTAAACTACCATTATTGGCATCATCTACCTCAATTGAAGTAGTAGATACCAAGTATTTTGTAGCTACGAACATACCTGGATCAGAGATGAGGGCCTTCCCCTCCCCCTCCTCCTCGGAGCCCTCACAGGCCAGCAACCAGAAGCGGTTGCCAGCCGGTGAGCGCCCTACTGGCGGCGGGAGAGAGCGAGGAGGCGAGGCGAGCGCCTCTGGAAACGCGGGGAATGGCGAAGGAGTGAGGTCGGGGTTGGAGGCACCCTGGCCCTCCGCCGCGGCGGCACCACCGCCTCCTCCTCCATCTCCTCGAGCTCCGCGTCCTCCTAGATCTCGATTGGCAGCCACCTGGATCCGGGGGCAAGAATCCCCATCACAACCTCCTACGGCAACGCCTGCTGTGCTGGAGGCAGCGCCCTCAGCTGGATCAGGCGGTAGCGGAGAGAGCGGAACACCTTCCACTTCTCCCTCTGCTCCGGGACGAGCGACTCCGCCTCGAGCATCACCCACAAGAGCACCCCCATCGCCGGTTGGCGGTCGTAGTTGGGGAAGCACCTAAGGATCTCCTCTCCGCGCAGCTTGTCTCTCACCACCTCCGACGCGTCGTTGAGCAATTTTGCCGTCGGAAACCATCGATCGATCTCCTTCAACTGACCCAACAGGGTCTCGTCGCCGTCGGACAGTGCCCACATCTGCTGCTCCCTCATCGTCGTCGAACCCTAGCTGTCGCAGCGGTGCAGGGCGGTGGTTCTCACGGGCGAGATTTGTGTGGTGTGGGGAGGGAGAGAGCCGAGGCGTCTGTCTAATAACCCCGCTCCCGGCCCCCCGCTCACCATTACTCACCTCGAATTTCACCCCCGCCTCGCCCCACCGGTCAGCCGCCGTAATTTCTGTGACATGGCACGGGAACACCACCTCCTGGCCCACCCGCGCACGCCGCATCGTCCACCCCACTGCATGCATCCACCACCACCCCCTCGTCGTCGAGGAGCTCCACCCGCTGCCCTCGCCGGCGAACGTGGCCATGGTGGGGCACCGGCACCGCCGTGCAAAAATCCGGCACGAACACACAAGGGAGACGTGACGGAGACGTGTTCATTTTCACCACTTCACCACTGTACAATCTCAGCATGTTATTGAAGTCACAGAAGTTGGGAAGAGAGAGAGAGAGAGAGAGATGGGTATGGCATGCGTTCTTTCTTGTAAGTGGATAGACCTCTGTTCTTTGGTCCTAGGAGATACACACGCACGCATGCACGCACACACACACACGCGCGCGCGCGCACACATGCGCACGCACACGCGCGCGCGCACACACACACACACACACACACACATCTCTTGCATTCCCACATAGATTCATAGTATGTGTCAAGATCCGCGTCTGCATGCGCACGCACGCACGCACAAAATTGACGAACAATTGGTACGTGTGTGTTCCATGTGACAGAAAGAAGGGATTTTTATTTCTGAGCCCCTGGTTCCTTAGCTCTACTCATTCATCCCCACTCTGTTAACTTTTGCTCACTTTTCCCCACTCCCTTACTCGAAACCCTCAGAATAGGTTATAATGAACGTTGTCATCGGGTCAATGCCTTTGACCATTAGCTGACGAGTGTGGGCCGCGTATACGTGGGCGCATGCAAGACCGCGGTCGTGGGGTAGGACGTGTCGATGGACATGCCCGAAACGTCCCATCATATAAAGAGGGCAACCACCTCCATCGCCCCTACCATTTTTCCTCAAATCCCCTCCCTGCCACATCATCTTCCTTTCCCCCACTGGCGTCGTCCCGCTCTTCTCCACTGCCTCCACCGCACCGTCTCGCTCTCCCCCACCGCATCCTCTTCCTTACCTTCATCGCCTCCATCTGTCAGATGGCCGACGCTCATGGCGACACCGGCGCAACGGCTAGAGATGTGGTGGAGCTGCAGGGTCAGGGCGCGGTGACCGCGGATTTCGCCGCGTCCACGGCGGTGCGGGGAAACTCGCAACCGCTGCTGATGTGGCGGGCTCTGCCTCATCGCTATAGAAGGTGACGGTGTCGAGCGGCGCAGTCCATCCTGATGCCCCCGTTGCGCCGCCTACCATGGAGGAGCAGATATTTGCACTTGCTTAGCTTGTAGAGTTAGTTGCTCCCTAGTTGCATTAGTTAGATTGTGATTCATACGGTAGTTCAGATGGTTGGGGTAGTTGGTTTGACGGATGGGTCAGGGTTTTTTGTACGGGTTGGGAGGATGGGGGTTTTTGGACTAGGGTTTGTTGGATAATTTTTTTGCAAAAATGCTAGCTAGATGATGTGAACTATGATTTTAGGTGCTGCAATGATTGGGGTTTTTAGATTTGGATAAATTTGTTGCAAAAATGCTAGATGTTGTGAACAGATGCATTCTTATTAGATTTGTTTTTAGTGCTCATAGATTGGGGTTTTTAATGCTACTCGGATTCGTTGACTTAGATTGGGTCCCTATTAGATTTGTTTTTGAATGCTACTCGGATTGGGGTTTTGAATGTCATATGCCCAAATGGAATCCATTGATTAAGAAGTTAGTTATGTTTAGAATCACAATCCTACCGTATGAATCACAATATAAATTTGAATGTCATAACCAAAAGTAACCCTTGATTCATTAGTATATAAATTTGTCCACAATATATAGTTATATTAGCTTTGTTGTTCAATTTATGTGCATGACAATGGAAAATGCAAAACAATGATCATATTATATTGGAAGTATATTATCCCTATGATCAATGTGTCATGTGTGCATATGTAAATTTTCAATTGGCTTCCGTATTTACTAGTGATGGATGTAATTGTATGTTCAGGAGGATGATGGTTGGGGGGTAGAAAGAGGAAGCTGGCCCAGTACGACCCGTATGATCCAGAGGAAAGTGATGATGAAGAATATGAGGTAGGCCTACTTGAAATTTAGATTGTTCATTTAGTTCCTTCTACATAGTGTATCCATGAATCTATAATGTATTAATGTAACTCATTCATGTGTGCAGTATGATTCTGAAGATGAAGTGTCCAAGGGAAAGATCACATCCTTCACAGCCAGGGAGGTGGTGAAGATCAAGGCCAAGGGAGTTGCTTCCTTCTACAACCGCAAGACCAAGAAGTGGCACTGCCCCTACTGCACCACCAAGCCAAAGCCAAGAGATGGCCACTTCGATCACCTTCTATCTCATGTGGAGGATGTAGCAATTCGCGGGGAGGACTACATGATCAGGGGGCAGCATGCCACCCTCGTGAAGGCCCTGACTCCGGCGTGATGTGATCGATGAAGTGATGTTGTGAACTGAATTTTTAAGTTTATCTGTTGGGTTACTTTTGGTTTGTTGAACTAAATCTCGTTGGTTATGGTTTGTTGAACTAAATCTCTCATTGGTTATGGTAGTAATCTGGTTGCTATCTATATTTGTCTGTCCTTAAATTTGCCTATGGTATATTTGTCTGTCATGCATCTATGGTTAGTTATGTTTAGATGTTGTGAACTATGATCTTAGGTGCTACAATGATCACACATGTTGTGTAGGAAATCAAATGCATGCTCCAAATGAGATCATGTAAACCTTGGCAAACCTGGACAGTACAAATTCAAGAAAATGCAAAAACAAGTAAAACCTTGGCAAACTATCTAGGGACTATCTATGTTTGTGTGGGAGATCAGGTGTGCAAAATTTGAAGTGATTTATAGAAGGTCAAATAAATTTGAATTTAAGAAAATGTGTTCCAAATAAGCTCCCAGGCTAGGGTAAACAGCCCATTTGTAATTATGTGTTTTTGAACCGACCCTAAATGAGCCAAAAAAAATGTTAACACATATTCACTTTCCATAGTGTAGATTCGAAGTCTCGCTATTTTTTGAATTAATCTTCATATTTTTACATTTTCTTTTGAAGACATATGCTTCAATATAAAAACTATTAAAAACACGTTTTGAAATATGAAAATGCAAAACTAACTTCAGATCCTTCTTATTCACTTTAAAATAAAGTTTTGGTGATTTTTTTTATTTATTTTTCAAAAATAGAGGGTAACACCACCTCCTCTCCTTGAACACTATGAAATCATGTACACGATAGCTCATATGTGTGAAGGTTTTCTCATGACAATGACCATAGACCAAGTTTATGATTTTTGATTGGTAACATGTCACATAAGACAACATTGTGCGCAGGTATTATATTTTTTTATTTTTTTTAAATTAATGGTGCTCATTTGACCTCGATCGTGCCAACTAGGGTTTTTTCATGAAAATGACCATAGACCAAGTTTAGTATTTTTCCTCGTTAGTTTGTCTTATAAAATGACGAACGGCGAAGGTTTCATATTTTTTGATTTTTTTAAAATTAGTTATGCCCAGTCGAAGCCTTTGAAACCCCATTGACCAGCTCCAAACCCCTCTAAACCCCGCGGGGTTTCGCCTAACCCTAGCTCCCAACGTCAGTCGTTCGATCATACCCTTGCGCCAAGCGACAGCCCTCAGATCTGGTCTTCTAGAAGGAATTAGGTGGGCTGGCTGCGTGCAGGCTCCGCGTCGTTGGATCACAAGGACGGCTCCGCATTGTTGGATCGTGGGGCGATCTGCGAGAGGCGATCCTATTGGTTGTGCTCGGCTGCTCGCCCACCACTGATTCCACGAAAAAAAACATTGTTATTGGGCCCAAAAGGAAACCAAGCTCTGGTTGGGCCGTCGAATTGCGTCGTTCTTTTTTGCATTGTTTGCTCTATTTTTTGTAAACGTGTTAGCTCTATATTTTTGCATCGTTTGCTCTGGTTTTTGTGAACGTGCTGGCTCTGTATTTTTGCATTGTTAGAAATCAATTGACATTGCATAGCAAATGACCAAATTTTTAAGGGCCAAATTTATTTTTATCATGCAAAATGGCCACAAACTATTCAAAAATTGTCTCTTTTTGTTCATATAATATATATGACCAAGGATTCCCACGCGTGCAACTAGCTTCTTTTTCTTCTTCTTTTTCAAACCACCATTTCCCACGCGTGTACACTCCGGATGTTGCGGTGGGTTTGAAAATGGGTTACTTCACATTTGACCCTGTTATTGCCACGGCCAAATAATACGTAGCACTATGGCTATTTAAGCCACCCTCTGCCTCTGCCATCCCTCATCCATCTCCCATCCTCTCTGTTGTCTGCCCTTCTTGCTCTTCGACCACTTCTCCTTCTTCTAGCACATCCTCAGCCATGCAGTACACCGGACCAACCTACCACTTCCCACCCACCGTGCCGGAGAGGCTCTACCCTCCTGGCGTGTACGTTGAGCGCACACTACGTGTGTGGGCGATATCAAGGTGGAGGACCGCAAGGAACTTCACCGAGTTCTTCCTCGCGTCCGGCTACCACCACCTCCCGCAAGGATCTCCAAGGATGTTCCATGTCGAGGAGGTCATCCAAAATGGGGTGGTGGTTGCTCTCCTTACCCACTTCACCAACACATTTGACGCCTTTTACCTCCTCGGCCGGGTGTTTTGGTGTGGCTGCGAGTTCATCACTTTCACCACCCACAACATGTTCACGGAGTACACCAACATCTTCCCCACTGTGTCGCACATGCACACTCTTCCGTACCCCATCGACAACGGCTCGGAGGAGCAGTGAAGGGCGCCCGGAGAAGGAGCGAGGTGGAGAAGGCGGCGTCTAGGGTTCTAAACCCTCTATCTTTCTTTTTAGTCTATGTTATGTTAAGTTGTAATTGAACTATATTGGAGATGCTATGGGCTTGTTGGCCTTTTATCAAGTTCTATTATTCAGTTTTCTATCTATTATATTATGAAGTTCTTTCTAGTTTCAATTATGTGATCGTGCTTTGGGCTAGTTGGCCATATCTACATGTTTGTTGATTGTTTTCTTAGAGAGCTCGCTTTGTTAGTAACCACCTAGTGCATGCAGCCACAACGAACCCTTCTTTTTTTACACAATCCACAAATATGTAGCCACCTAGCTAGTGCATGCAGCCACAACATATTTGTTCAATTTATTTGTCGTAGAAAAACAGGTGCAGATGCGAGTGGATCGAAAATGCTGCAACTGATCTAAAAAACAATGCTCTAAATCGAGGAGAGAAGCGTGCGAGAAGAGAGGAACCAGCGGCAGCGACTGTCGCTGCATCCGTGGCGGCTGGCGTGCACGAAAGCGGCTCGGTCAGTGCATCGTGGCGGCACGCATCAATGCATGCAGGCAGTCGGCTCGGCGCATGCAGGCTCGGTCGGCGCATCATGGCGGCGCGCATCGACGCATGCAGGCAGGCTTGTTGGGTGCATGCATAGCAGGCTTCTATCGTGGCGGCGCGCGCAGATGTTTAATGCAAAGGACGGCCCAACGAAACCACGGCCCAACGGTCGAACAGCTACACCGCCCAACGTGGCCCCACTCGTCAGAGTTAACGATCAAAGCACTGACCCGACGGCGACGTCCCTTGTGACCTCTTCTAAGGGTTTCGGACAAGGGAGTGAGGAAAACTGAGCAAAAGTTAAGAACGTGGGAATGAATGAGTAGAGCTGAGAAACCAGGGGCACAGATGTAAAAAACCCAAGAAAGAATGGAAGAATGAAGCATCAAGTAGTAAGAAATAGAGTGCGGTCTTTTGGCGGGCAACCTCCATGGAGGTGGTTATTTTTAAAAATTCGATAATGACATTTCGGAGTTTCAAAAAATTCTAAAAAAATTATACACATTCATATGGATGTATTCCGCATGCATATAAAGTCTGACGACAAAATACATTATGGAGAGAGCTACACAAAAAAGAGAAAATCCTACCTTTCTAATAGTGAACAGTATGTGTACTGTTCATCAGTTTCAGATCGCAATTTTCTCTTTTTTGTGTAGCTCTCACCATAATATATATCATCTTAAAAATTTACACACATGTATGATACATCCATATGAACATGTATGATCTTTTTCAGATTTTTTTGAAACTTTAAAATATGGTTTTTGACTTTGTCAAAATAACCACCTCCATGGAGGTCACCCGCCATTGGCATTTTGCGTAAGAAATACTACTATACATACCCTTGGCACTGCAGGACACGGAAGCCGACATGACCAGAAGACCTACGGCCAAGCACAGAAACTTCATGTTGTTCCTGGCATGTACCATGGCGAATGACTAGCTAGCTAATTAATCATTTCTTCTAGACGGCAGGGGCGGACGCACGTTGAAGACTGTGGGCCTGTGGGGGCAGCTGCCCCCACTCGATTTCCACGTTCGCTTATGACTAGTCCTGCCTAGCTGAGTGCGCCCCCGCTTGGCCCAATACATTTGCCCCCACTCAGACCATTTTTTTTGTTTATTTTCAAGACTACATCAAAGAAATTGCCAGATTTGTACATGTAGCCCATCATGAAAGAAATAGCAGGCTTAAGAGATAGGCTACGCCCGAGCCCGCTAATAAGTGCCAGCAAGCCTGGCTACGATTGCGTCACTTGATGGAAACCTGCGGCCTGCTTCACGCACGCACACGACGAAGTCAGAAACGCACCAGACGCCGGCCGCCCATACCTCTCGCCGCTCAGGTGATCGTGGCCTCGTGCAGTCGCCTGCTCCATGCCGACAATCGGCGACTTGCCGTTGCCCATCTACACGACGACACCGCAACGGAAGCCGATCACCAATTCTGGAATTCCCTCATTCTAATTGATATCAAGGTAAACAATACAGTTCTTCTAGGGTTTCTTCTTGTCAAATTTTTTGTTCGCTTGCAACTTCTAGGTTAGAAATCATGTTAGTCTCATTGACTTTTGTATAAATTTAGATGACTAGGTCAGTTCAAACATTTTATTTGCAACATGTAAATTTAGTATGCATCTCTCTTTTTACAAGTAAAGTTGGCTACTCCAGACTGACACGCTCCAATTTAATTCATATCATCTACTATTTTTTCCTAGTTCCTAGTACACTTTCATCTTTGTGTATGATGTTTGGTGATTTCATAATTTGTTTAACGTGTTAGTTTTTTGGCATTCAAAGTTGTTGGGAAGCTGGGGGGGGGGGGGGGGGGGGGGTTCTTCAAAAAATCAACAACCTCCAAGATTCATGAACTAGTTGGTTTGAACTAGCTTTAAGGGATCCATCTAAAATGAAAGAGGATTGCATACTACATTCCCAACCAGCATGGTGATGTAAGAAGAAAAAACTTGATGTGGGGGGCTCATGGGCCTACTCCTAGAAAGTTTAAGCCAATGATGGTTGATAAGGTCAATCAGTATTTTAGTGAAGATCAATTGTTGTATACAGTTTCTAATTAAGTTATGGTTAAACACTTTCTTGAGGTGAAAGATCACTGTTGGATAAAATAAAAGGTATTGTGCTAAAGCTCCTTTTCTTTTGTAATATTGGTATCCTTCAATGTTTTTAATTCTCTTCTAATTTGGTAATGATTTTTTTCTTGCATGTTGCAGGTTAGATTTTTAGAACAATGTGTCAATGTTTGCTTTTGCAACTTTGGAATAAGATATCGACATACTGATGTAAGTCATTTTCTTCGTATTGTTAGTTTTCTTTCAGTTCACAATGAACATGATAATCTTGTGTAGAATGAAGTGATTGTGCTCAAGCTTTAGTTTATATGGATACTTGTGTTATGAATTCATGAATATGGCCATACATATTTGCCCCCTCTCAAGTTTCTTCCTGGGTCCTCCCCTGCTAGACGGTGTTGTCTTTTCGGTCGATGAATGCTTTATGTGTTTTATTCGATTTTTTCTTGTTATTTTCATTGCACTCTTTAAATGTGTGAAATTCTTTTCAAAATCAATTTATTTTTTCAAATTTTTCCTTTTTAAAAAATCAATAAAGTTCTTTCAAATTTAAGACTTTTTTGTAAATATATGAACTTTTTTAAAAAACAATGAACTTATTTCCTAATTTAATGAACTTCTTGATTTGATGAACTATTTTGAAAGTTCATGTACATTTTTTAATTCACGATTTTTTTGATTTTTTACCAAAAAACATTTTTATTTTCTAAAAGTCAATGGTTGACTTGTCAACCATGACTTCTCAGCAGCGAACCCAATGACCAGTCAACAACCGAAGCGACCTAACCGAGCCAGCGAGCATGTGTTTGGGTGGGGCCCAAGAGTGCGGTTGTGTGCGCCACCTCGGTGAAGGGGCGTGTGAAGCGCCGTCTAGGAGCTCCCGCGCCCTTTGACTGTTGCCCTCTCTTTCACTCAATTTAAGTACAGGCCAACACTTTAGGCTTTGCTCTAGGCTTTTTCTGCCACCATCCCGTCGTCCACGACCTAGCAAGCCAAGGCTACTTCTGGTGCTTTCTTCTTCTTTCCGGCTCTGCACTAAGTCACGGTGGTCATGACAGAAACTACTCATCTTTATCTTTCCTTTTTGCGGGGAAATCATTTTTATCGCACAAACAGTCATGATGAAATACTTTGGTTATTACTATGGGATGAGACAAACACACGCACACACACGCACACAAACATCTATAGCTTTCTAAATAGCACACGGCAAGCATCATCATCCAGATATCACCCTAAAGTCATCAAATTGAGATTACTTATGGCAACAACAATACAGGTAGGGGTGGTGCTCACAACTTTTAAAACGGAGGCAAAAGTTTTGTCTCATTGATTAATTAAGCAGAAGAGAGTTGCTCGGTTAATTAGGGAAAACCGAGCGAATACCAGATTGCCCAATTAATTATGGAGAACCGGGCTAAAACCCTCACAACCGCTGAGCGGCACATATAGAAAGCCCCACGCACACCACTCCAAAGAGGGCCTCACGAGACCGCACGCAGGCGTCATCGTCATCACTTCTCCCCTAGAGGCGTCATCGCCATCCCTACACTCTGAGCAAACGACTCCCACTTCGCCGTAGGCGATCGTCGACTCAACCCACACTGTAGCGGACACGTGAAGCTGCATGAAGATCGATGCCAAAACCTCAGCCTCCTGCGGCCAGCCAGCGCAGCTTCAACTCTGACGGAGAACTCAGTAGGACAAAACCAGGCACGGCTGGCGCCACGGGAGATCGCCGAATGGGCAACCTGCAGCCAGTCATCGTATGCCACAGGGCCTCGCCGCCGCAGCTTCGACTCCATAGCAACAAGCAAACCGAGGCAATACCGTGGACACGCCGAAGAAGAGCCGACTACCGCAACCATTGCCGCGTCGCCGACATCACTCCCACCATCATCGTTGCCACAGAAGCCTGGACGCCACCAACCACCGGTCCCGCTTGCCGATGCCGAGCTCCAAGACGAAGCCCCCAAGAGGGAAAACGACACCAAGGCGCCGTCATCGTCCGATCATAAGATCTAGGGTTTCCCCTGAAGAGGCCGAGATGGCCGGATCCGTTCGAGAGGAGTGCGGCAGCAAATCAGCGATGCCTCCAGGAAGGTCACGACGGCCACAGCCGCCGCCATCGCTGGTCACGGCACAGGGCCGAGACAGAGTCTTCACCCGAGCTCCCACACCACCTCGGTTGCACATCATCCCGCACCGGCACTGACAAGCCCACCAATCATCCTCGCAGCCGAAGCCGCCGCCCGAGCGCCAAACAGGCAGCCCGAGCCCCTCCGTGGTGCTCACAATAGCTTCTGAGGTAGTCGTAGTCTTTGCTTGCGCAGAAGTTTCGGCACTTGCACTGGTCATAATGATGCACCGGTCTCTTGAATTTTCACATAGATTCACAGTATGTGTCAGGATCTGTGTCTGCATGCGCACGCACGCACAAAAGGGATGAATAATTAGTGCGTGTGTGTTACATGTGAAAGAAATAATTGAAGAATAAAGCATCACGTAGTAAAAGATACTACTCCCTTCATTTCCTTATACAAGGCCACTATCAAAAATATATTTTGCATCAATACAAGGCCATCAACAGTAACCGAGACAAAAATTAATGATGTTTTCTTGTACTAGCAACTTTTTAACACTTACATGCATGTAGTCATAAAGACACTCAGCTACTTCCTTTCCATTCATTCGTTGCATGCTTATGGCGTATTAATGATCCCGCTTAATGAGAAGAAAAGATGACTTACAAAGCAGTCATTAAATTTTATCTTGGTACCTGTAATATGAATTTGTAGCATTGTACTCCTTCCTTCCATCTATATAAGGCCTAACCCAAATTTTATTTTTCCATCTATACAAGGCCAAACGAGCTAACCGATGCGTCTCCCAGTTAATTCCCCCTCGCAGGTTGCGCGTGGTCGTCCCTGTGAAAACGCGATGGCCGGCAGTATTTATTTGCATGCATGCAGAAAAAGGGGAAGTAGCAGGAGCGAGCTCTTTTTTGGCCAATGCATGAAGGCGTGGAGGAGTTATTTTTGAGCTACATGCAGAAAAAGGGGGAGAGGAAGTTGCATGGAGGGATTAATAGAGAGGGAGGAGAGCGGGTTGCACGGCATCCAAAAAAAATTTGCTTGCGATTTGGTTGGCCAAGTACTATTTCCAATATTTGCTCCTCTTTTTGTGCAACAGCCTTGGTATGAGAGATTCAAAACTTAGGCCCTGTATAAATGGAAGGAGGGAGTATAAGGGAATGGAGGGAGTACTCTACATACACTTGGCATTCCAGGACATGGAGGCCGACATGACCAGAAGAGCTACGGCCAAGCACAGAAACTCTGTGTGTTCGTGGCATGTGCCAATGACTCGCTAGCTAATTAATCCTCTTCTTCTACTCCCTCCTTCCATCTATATAAGGCCTAACCCAAATTTTATTTTTCCATCTATACAAGGCCAAACGAGCTAACCGATGCGTCTCCCAGTTAATTCCCCCTCGCAGGTTGCGCGTGGTCGTCCCTGTGAAAACGCGATGGCCGGCAGTATTTATTTGCATGCATGCAGAAAAAGGGGAAGTAGCAGGAGCGAGCTCTTTTTTGGCCAATGCATGAAGGCGTGGAGGAGTTATTTTTGAGCTACATGCAGAAAAAGGGGGAGAGGAAGTTGCATGGAGGGATTAATAGAGAGGGAGGAGAGCGGGTTGCACGGCATCCAAAAAAATTTGCTTGCGATTTGGTTGGCCAAGTACTATTTCCAATATTTGCTCCTCTTTTTGTGCAACAGCCTTGGTATGAGAGATTCAAAACTTAGGCCCTGTATAAATGGAAGGAGGGAGTAGACGGTATTGTCTTTTTGGTCGATGGATGCTCTGTGTGTTTAATTCGATTTTTTCTCGTTATTTTCTTTTAATTCTTTAAATATGTGAAATTCTCTTCAAAATAGATGTATTTTTCATTTTTGCGCTTTTTCAAAACAAATCTCGATGAACTTTTTCAAATTTATGAACTTCTATTGTTACTTTGTGAACTTTTTTAAAAAAAGATGAACTTTTCAAATTTCATGATCTTTTTCACAAATTCATGTACATTTTTTAATTCTTGAATTTTTTATCAAAAAAGGTGTTTTTAATTATTATTTTTAAGTCAATGGTTGACCGGTCAACCATGACCAGTCAGCAACGAACTCAACGATCAGTCGAGAACCGAAGCAGCCTAATAGAGTCAGCGAGCACGTGTTTGGGTCGGGCCCAAGAGTGTGGCTGCGTGCGCCACCTGGGCGAAGGGGCGCAAGAAGCGCCGTCTACCTGCGCCCTTCGATTGTTGCCCTCTCTTTTCACTCAGTTTAAGTACAGGCCAACACTTTAGACTTTGGTCTGGGATTTTTCTGTCGCGATCCCGACGTCCACAGCCTGGGAAGTCCATGCTACTTCTTGTGCTTTCTTCTTCTTTCCTGCTCTGCTGAGTCTGTCGTGACAGAAACTACTCATCTTTATTTCTTTCATTTTTGCGGGGAAATCGTCTTTATTCCACGAAAAGTGATGATGAAATCATTTGGTTATTACAATGGATGAGACCAACACACACACACACACACACACACACACACACACACACATCTATAGCTTTCTAAGTAGCACATGACAAACATCATCACGCAGATATCACCCCAAAGTCATCGAACTGAGACTACTTATGGCAACAGCAATACGGGTAGGGGTGGTGCTCACAATAGCTCCTGAGGTAGTTGTAGCCCATGCTTACGCAGAAGTTTCGGCACTTGCGCTGGTCATAATCATGAACTGGTCTGTTGCATTCCCACATAGATTGACAGTATATGTTAGTTTCCGTGTTGTTCCTTGCACAATATACTTTGTCGCAGTTGCGCATGCCATAATCATCCATCGGTCTCTTGCATTTCGACACAGATTCACTGTATGTGTTAGGATCCGTGTCTGCATGCGCACACGCCCGCAAAGAAGGGACAGACAATTAGCACGTGGCTGTTTCATATGAAAGAAACAATGGAAGAATGAAGCATCACGTAGTAAGAAATACTACTCTACATACCCTTGGCGTTGCAGGTCAGGGAGGCCAACGTGACTAGAAGAGCTACGGCCAAGCACAGAAATTGCGTGTTGTTCCTAGCATGTGCCATGGTGAATGACTGGCTTAGCTAATTAATCCTCTTGTTCTAGATGGTGAATGATGCTTTGTGTGTTGTGTGATGGTGTTCGTATAATTATATATATACGCGTGAGCCAGCGGTTCTTTGGCCAAGGGGGAGGTTAATCAATTCGTATCATATCTTCTGGTCGTACACTAATGCACGAATACCATCTATGGTTGGCGTTGCATTAATGTTTGTTTATCGCTAGTAAATGTCCTTGCGTTGGCACCAAAAAACAAAGATATATTCCCTCCGTTCCTAAATATAAGTTTTTGTAGAGATTCCACTAGGTGGACTACATACGAAGCAAAATGGATGAATCTACACTTAAAATGCATCTATATACATCCGTATGTGGTTCATAGTGAAATCTCTACAAAGACTTATATTTAGGAACGGAGGGAGTAGATATTTATCAATAACTAAAGAGTCATCAATCCTACTATGATACACACATATTATATAATATGTAATGCCTGATATGTGCTGCCATCAAATATTTGTAGAGATTAATTAGAGATTGACCGATTCCTTCTCATATAAATGTTACAATCTATAGTTTGTTGATCACTAATGTTATATAATATGTTACATTAATGTTTGTTGATCACTAGGTGAGTGTCCTTACGTTGCCACGGAAAACAAAGATATAAATATTTATCAGTAATTAAAGAGTCATTAATTCTAATATGATACACGCACATATATAATATGTAAGGCCTGATATGTGGTGCCACCAAATCTTCTTTACTGGGGAGTTGGTAGCCTCGCCTCACCTCTCACTAATCCCTCATCAAATCCTATATTACGTCCGCGAGCGTTTTACATGCAATCTTTCTCTCAACCGCAACCAATTTTGGCCGGCCATTTGACACGTCCATTAACTCAATGAAGTCGGCACTTCTCCACAACAACATTCTCCAAAGCAATATCATACATTAATGGGTTCGACTATATCACATCTAGATGTGAGATATTATCTCACATCTAACGTGATGTCATGTGTTTCTAAATGTCGTTTCAATTCTTGGCTTTGCGGCCCTTTTTTCCATGTCTTTTGTTTGTTGTTGTTTCTTGCTTGGGCTGGGCTTTTCTTATACTTGTACTAGAAAAAAAATACGTGAGGGAAGAAATAATCCATTTACAAGCAAGCTACGCGGGGTTCACATTATGGGCTAAACTTGATTAACACAAGTTTGCAAGCAACGTGGTGCATGCATGCATCATGCACGCTCCAGCCTGGCATGCAACCTCTAGCTCTTTTCTCGAGTATCCTATAGCTTGCCTCTAGGTGAACGCCCTTTACGTAAGCTACCCCATTTGCGAACGTGAAAAAGTTTTTTGAATTTATTTATTTTCTAAAATTCTAAAAAAATTAGAATTAAAAATTAAAAGAAATATCGAATCAAAAAATATTTGTGAATTTAAAAATATTTGTGAATTTAAAAGTATTCATGATACAAAAAATGTTCATGAATTTGAAAATTCTTTGACAACTTAAAAATGTTCATGTATTCAGATGTTCATGATTAGTTAATTTTTTAGGTTCTCCAAAATGTCCATGAATTAAAAATAACAATTTGAAAAATGTTCTTGAATTTTAAGAAGGTACATTGGGGCAAAAAAGGATCAACAAGCTAGTTGCATGTCAATGATGGACTTGCAACTAGGACGAACAGAAAGGGTGAGACCCCAGTTGCGAGCCCTTGTTTGACGTGCAACTACGGCAAAAAAAGACCAAAGGCCGAGTTGCATGTCAATATTGGGCTTGCAACTGAGACAAAAAAAGGTTTAACCTTGTTGCGAGTCGATCATGGATTTGCAACTGAGATAAAAAAGGCTCGAACCTAGTTGCAAGTTCATGTTGGACTTGCAACTGGGTCAAAAGAAAGCAGGGCCTGGTTATAAGTTAAAAGGTGGACTTGCAACTGGGACAACAAAAGCCGGCCCCCAGTTATAAGTTGAAGGTGGACTTGCAATTGGGACAAAAAAAGATCGGGTTCCAGTTGCAAATCGAGGATCAAGTTGCAACTGGGACAAAAATGTTAGGTCTCAGTTGCGAGTCAAGTGTGGACTTGCAACTAGGGCCCCAGTTGCGTCAAGGATGGACTTGCAACTGGGGGCCCAGTTGCGAGTCGAGGATGGACTTGCAACTGAGAAGAAAAATGCCAATGCCTAGTTGCGAGTTGAGGGTGAGGTTACAACTGGGACATAAGAAGGTTCGGCCTTAGTTGCAGGTCAAGGGTGGACTTGCAACTAGGACAAAAAAAGTTTGGGCCCCAGCGACGAGTTGAGGGTGGACTTTTACCTGAGACAAAAGAATATCGAGGCCAGTTGCGAGTCGAGGGTGGGATTGCAACTGAGACAAAAAAAATATCGAGGCCCAGTTGCGAGTCGATGGTGGAATTGCAACTGAGACAAAAAAATCCAGGCCCCAGTTGCGAGTCGAGGGAGGACTTGCAACTAAAACAAAAAAAATGTATGCGACTGGGACAAAAGCAAGTCGGGCCACCGTTACAAGTTGAGAGTGGACATGCAACCAGGACAAGTAAAAAGACAAGGTACTCCCTCCGTCCGAAAATACTCGTCATCAAAATAGATAAAAAGAGATGTATCTAAAACTAAAACACGTCTAGATCCATCCCTTTTTATCCATTTTGATGACGAGTATTTCCGGACGGAGGGAGTAGTAGACAGTCAACTAACAAATATGGAAAAAAATCATGAATTTTGAATAAAAAAGAAAAAAAGAAAAGGAAAAAAGAAAAGAGAAATAAAAACATGAATTTATGAATTTGAAACAAATAAATGAACAAAAGAAGAAAAAGGATAAAGGAAAAAAGAAACAAAAGAAGAAGAAAACGCTTCTGGCCGCAACCCACGCGGAGGCAAACACAAGATGTTGTGGAAACAAACCGGCCTAAACGCCACGACCTGCCCTTGCACAAGCGACGCGTACAGGAACAACACTAAATAACAAAAAAAAACGCATCTTGATGTATAAATCATGTGGTTAGAAAGTTAGATGTAAGATAATTATTTCACATCTAGATGTGAAATAGTTAAAGTGTTCATTAATTCGATCAAATCAAATCACTACTCACCAAAACAACTGCATGCGTGTTTTTATTTCCAAATTAAATTAGTATTTACCAAAAAAATCACTACTTTTATTTTAGGGGTATAAATCGAATCACTACTCGACTATACCTCTCCGTTTCATAATATAAAAAGGTTTTTCAAGCTAACATAGCTTAAAAAAAATTAATATTATAGAACAGAGGGAGTAGTTTTTATCAACTATTCAAAGTTGGTTGGCCCATTCACTGAAGTAGAGATTTTCGCCTATCCACCCCACTGAAAATCTACACAAGACAGGTAAAAAATCTACACAAGGAAAAATACGCCATCGCGAATCCAACTCAAATCTAGATCCACTCCTCCCTCGAACGAGGTTCCTAAGAGCATTTTCAACAGATGCGCTTAATAAGCCGCGCGCTGGAAAAAACGCCTACTTGGCGCGCGAAAGATAAAAAACAGCGCTCCAACAGAAGCTGTAAAATAAAGCGCGCACAAAAACAAATGTGTAAGAGCATCTCCAACAGGCACGCTATTTTAGCGCCGTGCTGGAAAATTTAACTTTTTTGCGCGTGCAGCCGTTCTGGGCGCTATAGCGGACGTGCAAAAAACGCGTGTGCATTATAGTTAGTTCAGCGCGCGGAGCAAAACGGCATTGCGTGCCGCTTATTTCGTGCGCCCGCTCCCGCGCGCTGGACACTCGAGCACCCGCGCTGCACTGCCGCCACCCTCTCCTCTCCGGCCGCCCCACCTTCGCCCCGCCCCGCGCCGCCGCAGGCGAAATTCGTTCGATGGACGGCCGCGCCGACATCCCCAGAACCCATTCATACACCCGCGACCCCTCCGCCGCCGCCACCGGCGGCACAAACCTTAGCGCAGGGCTGAGCTTCGGCTTCGCTTCCGTCGGCCCTCCTCCAAGCACTGGTCTCGTGCGCGGCCTTTTCATGGCGTCACAGACTCGGCGGGTGGCGTCGCGCCGACGCCCGCCGTGAAGCCATGTGGCCCCCTCTTGAAGCAACCAAATGCGGCGGCGAAGGCGGGCAAGGTATCCGGGAAGAAGAACAAAGCGACGGACGGCTCTTCTTGGCGGCCGAAGAAGAAACTTGCAGGGCGTGTGACGGATGCGGCGCCGATCGAAGCGTCGGCGAGCTCGCTTGTTGCGCCGGCAGCCGATGCGCACAAGGCGTTTGATGAAATTCCCACAAGGTATGATTTTTCGTCTTCTTTTACATGAATGGATACATATGGATAGCTTAGTTTTCTTGTACATACTTTGTAATTTCAATGATGAGACATATATGTCAACTATGGATGGCATGGGAGGCATGGGTGCCTTCGGAGCTACCATGGGAGGCATGGGAGGCATGAGTTTTGGGTCTTTCATGGGAGGCATGGGAGCACCTCCGGGTGACATGGGTGGACGCATGTCTTCCGGTGTGCCTCACATACCTTCGCATGATGTCCTTGAAGATCTTGCGAACACCTTCCGAGCTCCCCATGATGATGCGACATGCAACAATGAAGAGGAGGAAAAATCGTCTTCGGATGAGGATGAAGAATCGGAGGTAGAGGAGGACGATGTTGATGTGGCATGATTGTTGATGTGCTATTTGTTTGTGTGAACTTTTATGTGTCATGAACTTGGTTGGGTGATTTTGCACTTGATTGGATGATGATGTGGCATGGTTGTTGATGTGTCGTGCAATTGAACTATACTGTGTCTTTTCTTTTGCACATTTGTTTAATGTTTGAAACATCATCATATTATCAAAATGGACATGTAAAAATCTTATTTGCAAGCGCCGGCTGCTCGCGCGCGTTGTAAGTTAGCGCGCCTGCTGGAGCTACTCGCACGCGCCATATTTTGCACCGGCCGCTGGAGCCAGCGCTCTGCCGCGCGCAAAAATCCGCTACTTCTGTGTTGTAAAAAGGTTTTAGCGCGCTGCACGATTGCGCGTCTGTTGGAGATGCTCTACCTTCACTAGTAGAAAAGGGGGCAATGGTCCAGGCCGGGTCAGCCCATTAGTCCCGGTTCAATCCAGAACCGGGAACAATGGGGGCATTGGACCCGGTTCGTGAGCCCCGAGGGCCGGCCGGGCCACGTGGGCCATTGGTCTCGGTTCGGCTGGACCTATTGGTTCTGGTTGGTGGGACGAACCGGGACCAATGCGCCTCGCTCCTGGCCCACCACCAGTGGTCCCGGTTGGTGGAGTGAACCGGGACCAAAGGCTGCCCTTTAGTCCCGGTTCATGGCACGAACCGGGACCAATTAGTTGCCTATATCTACCCCTCGCCTGCGAGCAGAGCACTCCCAGTGCTCTGTTTTTCGTGGCCGGCGAGGGGAGAGCTTTGTGGTGCTCTAGCTCACCTCCTATGCACACGAGGTGTTCGATGGAATGCCCGAGCCACACTACTTAAGCTTTCTCCTCTCCAAGCTCGACCTTCAAGCTCCATTTTCCTCAATATTTGTCTAGGTTTAGCGGTCCGTCACGTCCCGTCCCCGTCTTCACCGCCGTCGATCGCCCGCGCCGATCTCGTCGCCGGCACCACCGTGGTGAGCCTCTTGTTCTTATCTTCTTTCTGAAAGGAAAAAAATCTTACTTGTATATATATAGATACTTGTATAATTTTCTTACTTTTATTATTGCATCTTATATAGTGCGATGGTTTTGGTATCCGCCCCCGTCGGCCCTCGTCCTGTCTATGATTCAGATGTGGTATATATTATCTTTTCATAACTATTGGTTCATTTATTGTTTATGACAATTATGCCGACCAACATGACATAGATTTTATTTATCTAGGAGGTTGTTGAACCGGAAATTCCAACCGACCCTATTGTCGAGAGGTTAAATTTAGTTGAAGAAGAAAACAATTTGTTGAAGGAAAAAATTAGAAAAATTGAGGAGGAGAAGATGATATTGGAGTTGCATGTTGCGGATGTCGTTGATGATCACAAGATCAAGATGGATGCAATGCGCTTGAAGATTAGAAAGATTAGAAAATATGCCATTCATATCGAGGCTTGGTATCATTATGTCGTTGGATCAGTTGTTACATTGGTTGCGATTATGATCGCATTTGTTTTCGCATTGAAATGTTTTACATAGTTTCAGTGTATGGTTTAATTAATTTAGATGCTCTGCAGAGCTTTATGTTGTTAGATGAGAACTATGTATGTACTTTGGCTTTAATGTGATGATGAACTTCTATTAATTTGGTCACTTAATTATCTATTCATGATGTTCTGTAATAATTTTTGACACACTTTATTATATATAATGCACGCAGATGAACCGGCAATGGATGTACGGTTCAAGACACACCTCCGAGTACATTAAGGGCGTGCATGATTTTCTCGAAGTGGCTGAGGCAAACAAGCAGAATGGTTTTATGTGTTGTCCATGCCCTATATGTGGGAATACGAAGTCTTACTCTGACCGGAAAATCCTCCACACCCACCTGCTTTACAAGGGTTTCATGCCACACTATAATGTTTGGACGAGGCACGGAGAAATAGGGGTTATGATGGAAGACGGCGAAGAAGAAGAGTACGATGACAACTATGTGCCCCCTGAATACGGTGATGCTACTGAAGATCAAAAGGAACCAGACGATGTGCATGATGATGCTGCAACGGGCGAAGCTGCTGAAGATCAAGAGGAACCAGACGATGTGCCCAATGATGATGATCTCCGCCGGGTCATTGTCAATGCAAGGCGCAATGCGAAAGTCAAAAGGAGAAGCTGAAGTTCGATCGCATGTTAGAGGACCACAAAAAAGGGTTGTACCCCAATTGCGAAGATGGCAACACAAAGCTCGGTACCGTACTGGAATTGCTGCAGTGGAAGGCAGAGAATGATGTGCCTGACAAAGGATTTGAGAAGCTACTGAAAATATTGAAGAAGAAGCTTCCAAAGGATAACGAATTGCCCGACAGTACATACGCAGCAAAGAAGGTCGTATGCCCTATAGGATTGGAGGTACAGAAGATACATGCATGCCCTAATGACTGCATCCTCTTCCGCGGTGCGTACAAGAATCTGAACGCATGCCCGGTATGCGGTGCATTACGGTATAAAATCAGACGAGATGACCCTGGTGATGTTGACGGCGAGCCCCCCCAGGAAGAGGGTTCCTGCGAAGGTGATGTGGTATGCTCCTATAATACCACGGTTGAAACGTCTGTTCAGAAACAGAGAGCATGCCAAGTTGATGCGATGGCACAGTGAGGACCGTAAGAAAGACGGGAAGTTGAGAGCACCCACTGACGGGTCACAGTGGAGAAAAATCGAGAGAAAGTACTGGGATGAGTTTGCAAGTGAGCCAAGGAACGTATGGTTTGCTTTAAGCGCGGATGGCATTAATCCTTTCGGGGAGCAGAGCAGCAATCACAGCACCTGGCCCGTGACTCTATGTATGTATAACCTTCCTCCTTGGATGTGCATGAAGCGAAAGTTCATTATGATGCCAGTTCTCATCCAAGGCCCTAAGCAACCCGGCAACGACATTGATGTGTACCTAAGGCCATTAGTTGAAGAACTTTTACAGCTGTGGAATGGAAACGGTGTACGTACGTGGGATGAGCACAAACAGGAGGAATTTAACCTAAAGGCGTTGCTGTTCGTGACCATCAACGATTGGCCCGCTCTCAGTAACCTTTCAGGACAGACAAACAAGGGATACCACGCATGCACGCACTGTTTACTTGACACCGATAGTATATACCTGGCAAGCTGCAGGAAGAATGTGTACCTGGGCGATCGTCGATTTCTTCCGACCAACCATCAATGTCGAAAGAAAGGCAAGCATTTCAAAGGCGAGGCAGATCACCGGAAGAAGCCCGCCATGCGTATCGGTGATCACATACTTGCTATGGTCAATGATTTACACGTAATCTTTGGAAAGGGTCCCGGCGCACTAGTTGTTCCGAGTGACGCTGGGGGACACGCACCCATGTGGAAGAAGAAATCTATATTTTGGGACCTACCCTACTGGAAAGACCTAGAGGTCCGCTCTTCGATCGACGTGATGCACGTGACGAAGAACCTTTGCGTGAATCTGATAGGCTTCTTGGGCGTGTATGGGAAGACAAAAGATACAGCTGAGGCACGGGAGGACCTACAACGTTTGCACGAAAAAGACGGCATGCCTCCAAGGCAGTATGAAGGTCCTGCCAGCTATGCTCTTACCAAAGAAGAGAAGGAAATCTTCTTTAAATGCCTGCTTAGTATGAAGGTCCCGACTGGCTTCTCGTCTAATATAAAAGGAATAATAAATATGGCAGAGAAAAAGTTTCAGAACCTAAAGTCTCATGACTGCCACGTGATTATGACGCAACTGCTTCCGGTTGCATTGAGGGGGCTTCTACCGGAAAACATCCGATTAGCCATTGTGAAGCTATGTGCATTCCTCAATGCAATCTCTCAGAAGGTGATCGATCCAGAAATCATACCAAGGCTAAGGAGTGATGTGGTGCAATGTCTTGTCAGTTTCGAGCTGGTGTTCCCACCATCCTTCTTCAATATCATGACGCACGTCCTAGTTCATCTAGTTGACGAGATTGTCATTCTGGGCCCCGTATTTCTACACAATATGTACCCCTTTGAGAGGTTCATGGGAGTCCTAAAGAAATATGTCCGTAACCGCACTAGGCCAGAAGGAAGCATCTCCATGGGCCATCAAACAGAGGATGTCATCGGGTTTTGTGTTGACTTCATTCCCGGCCTTAAGAAGATAGGTCTCCCTAAATCGCGGTATGAGGGGAGACTGACTGGAAAAGGCACGCTTGGAAGGGACTCAATAATATGCAGGGACGAATATTCTTGGTCTCAAGCACACTACACAGTTCTACAGAACTCTACCTTGGTGACCCCGTATGTCGATGAACACAAGAACAGTCTGCACTCCAAACACCCGGAGCAGTGCGACGACTGGATTACATGTGAACACATCAGGACTTTCAGCAGTTGGTTGGAAGCATGTATCAGAGGTGACAACACTATTTGTGATGAGCTGTACTTGTTGTCCAGGGGACCATCTTTGACTGTATTGATTTGGAAAGGATACGAGATAAACGGGAATACATTTTACATGATTGACCAAGATCAAAAGAGCACCAACCAAAACAGCGGTGTCCGCTTTGATGCAACAATCGAGAGGGGAAAGGACACATATTATGGTTACATAGTGGACATATGGGAACTTGACTACGGACATGATTTTAAGGTCCCTTTGTTTAAGTGCAAATGGGTCAATCTGTCAGGAGGCGGGGTACAGGTAGACCCACAGTACGGAATGACAACAGTGGATCTGAAAAATCTTGGGTACACTGACGAACCGTTCGTCCTAGCCAATGATGTGGCACAGGTTATCTATGTGAAGGACATGTCTACCAGACCGAGAAAGAGAAAAGATAAGGAAGCGAATACATCATACGATGAGCCAAAGCGCCACATAGTTCTTTCAGGAAAAAGGGACATCGTGGGGGTGGAGGACAAGACAGACATGTCTGAAGATTATGAAAAGTTTCATGAAATTCCTCCCTTCAAAGTCAAGGCTGACCCCAGCATCCTGATAAACGATGAAGATTATCCATGGTTACGGCGCAATAAGCAAATGACATAAGCGAAGAAAAAGTGAAGACTTTCTCCTGCAACTATTATGATGATACCATGCCAACTTTGTAACTGACGAGTATGATACCATTGTCCGTTTTGTACATGCACATGCTATGTGGGTCAATTTATGATACCATGCCAACTTTCAACTTTTCAGAGTTCATTTGAAATGCTTTAATGTCTTATGGTTCGGCCCTCATAATAATTAAAAATAGCAACAATAAGTATTTTGTTGTAAGTAGAAAGAAAATAAAATAAATAAAGCAAGAAAGAAAACAAAAAAACAAAAAAAAGTGTTTTCAAATTTGAAAACTAATGGCACTAATAGAAAGTTTATAATTTTCCTAAAACTAAAAGCAAAAACAATTAAAAAATAAAGCAAAAAACAAAAGAAAATAAATAATGCAGAAAACAAAAGAAAAAACTGGAAAAAAATAAATATAGCAACAATAAGTAAAGAAAACAAAAAACAAAAAAATGCCTCCTACTGGGCCCCCACGGCCTCAATACGACATGAAACCCTACTATGGGCCAGGATTCAGGCCCGCAGTAGGCCCAGAAGGCCCATCAGGCAAAGCAATAGCAAGTAGGCCCGAAAGCCTGTGGTGGAGAGGAGCTCGAGAGGGGTGCGGCAGTGGGGCTTATAAACCACTGCGCGCCCCTCTCAACTAGCGAGGTGGGACTAAACTTTGGCCCCGAGGCGGGCAGCACAGAGGCCTTTGGTCCCGGTTGGAGGCACCAACCGGGACTAAAGGGGGGGCATTAGTCCCGGTTGGTGCCACCAACCGGGACCAAAGGCCGCCGGTTCCCACCCTTTGGGCTGCCGAAAAAGAGGCCTTTGGTCCCGGTTGGTGGCACCAACCGGGACTAAAGGGTGCATTAGTCCCGGTTGGTGCCACCAACCGGGACTAAAGGGTTTGCTATATAAGCAAACACTTAGCAGTTTCCGGCCAAATCGCCCACTTCTCCCCAACGCGCCCCTGCTCCTCGTCGTCGCCGTCGCCGCCCGACGCCCCTGCTCCACCTTGCCGTCGCCGTCAGGCTGCTCGCCTGCGCCGTCGCCACCGCCCCCTATGAGCACAGCCTGCTCCCGCGACCCTCCCATCCCGCGCCCCTGCGCGGCCACCGCGCGCCGCCCCTGTCCCTGCGCGGCCGCCGCGCCGCCGCCCCTGCCCTGCGCGGCCGCCGCGCGCCGCCCCGCCGCCCCTGCAATTTCCATAGCAATTTTTTGTATTTTTTGTGTATATGTGTTTGTATGTGTATATATATGTGTGTACATGTTCATAGTATTTTTTTCATAAGTGTATTTTTTTTGTTCATTGCATTTTTTTCATATATATAATGTATATATGTGTGTGGTAGCTATATATATGATGAATGGATGTGGCTATATATATATATATGTATGTATGAATATAATGTTCATAGCATTTTTTGTTTATATATGTTTTTTCATATATGTATTAATTTTTTATTTAGGTTGTTAGTAGATATTGATTTTAGGTTAGTGCATTTTAGGTTAGTGTAGAGGAGAAATTTAAAGTAAAATAAGGAAAAGGAAGAAAAGAGGAAGAAGGAAGAAGGAAGAAAGAAGAAGAAAAAGAATGAGAGGAAAAAGGAAAATAAGAAGATGAAGAAGAGGAGAGGAAGAAGAGGAGAAATAAATAAGAAGAGGAAAAAAGAAGAAAAAGAAGAGGAGAAGAAGAAAGGAATAGAGGAGAAGAAGAAAAAATAGAAAAAATTCTATTTTTTCTTCTTCACCTCTATTCCTTTCTTCTCCTCCTCTTTTTTTTTCTTCTTCTTCCTTCTTCCTTCTTCCTCTTTTCTTCCTTTTCCTTAATTATTTTCCTTTCTCGTCGTTGCCGCGTCGTTGTCGATATAACCCCCTCGAGATAACTTCGACATGAGGGGCGGTCGATATATATACCCCCCCTCGGCCCTCTCGCTCGACCAAAACTCTCGAGGACACCCAAACCCTAGAGAGAAAACGATGTTGGTCTCCTACCCCCTCCCGCCGCACTCTACCCGACAAATTAACTCTCTCGAGGCCACCCAAATTTACCAAGTTAAAAGAGCATTGTCATCAAGGCCACCCCAAACCTTTGAAGCGTTGTTGTGTCGAGGCGACCCCAAACCCTAGAGAAGCAGCGTCGAGGCCACTAACATGATTCCTTATTGTGATTAGCTGGCTAGTTCTACGTTTGCCACTAATAATTGACATGTTGTAAATATTTGCAGAAACTATGGAGCACTGCCGAGACGAAGAAACAGAAGCGATATTGAGGGACATAATCGCAAATGGAAGGGATGAAGTTGCGTCATTTCTCCTCGACACCGTTGGTCAGCTGGAAGAACGGGGTGAAGAAGAGGGCTATGTTCATGATGGCTTCGGCCCATTAATGCCGGTACAAGAACAGGACTATGTTCATGATGGCTCCGATGACACAATGAAGGTACAAGAAGGAGACCATGCTGACTGCTCCGGTGACCGAACCGAGCCCGGCCAGGTATATATATATTAGTTAAGCCCGTGCTGACTAGTTAATTGATGCTTCCATTGTTTTGGTATATGTACATATATTAATTACTCTCGTCTTTCTTCCTTATAATTTCTAGCCCTCCGGATCGAGCACAACTTCGGTAAGGAGACGAGGCCCGAAGAAAAAGTTGAGCTCGGATGAAAAGTTTGAGATCATAGAAATCGCGCCCGACGGCGAACCGATTGAACCCATCCAAACAAGGAAGGCATTTTCTGCTCAGTGCGGGGTTCTTGTTAGGGAGAAGATCCCGATCAGCATCCAGCAATGGTATAAGCCTAAGGAGGAAGACCCTGAGGTGTCTTATGTCAATGATATGCAGAAAGAATATCTTTGGACTGAGCTGAAGGCAAATTTCACCCTACCGCCAGAGGAGGATCCGGAGAAGCCAGTTAAAGAGGAATTAATCAAGTATTGTGATCTTAAGAAGATGGCAACCCTAAGGAGGAGGTGGAGGAAAGAGCTGAACCAGTTTGTCAAAAATAAAAAGACACCAGAATTCATCGGCAAATATGAGAAGATCAAAGATCACTGGCCCGCATTTGTGGCCTACAAGACATCTGAAAAGAGTAAAAAGATGTCGGAGACAAACAAGAAAAATGCTGCGAAGAAGATGCTTCACCATCGCACGGGGTCAGGTAGCTACCTGCAAGCCCGGCCTAAGTGGTCCAAGGCTGAGAATGATCTGCTTGAAAAAGGGATCGAACCAGAGACAATGAGATGGCCAGACCGTTGTCGGACTTGGTTCTTCGGGTCTGGCGGAACCTTGGACCCTGTAACAGGGTTTTGCCAGTGGACGGACGAGCAACTGGAAATACCAGTCAAGAACCTTCGACACTATATCGATGCAGCGCAGCGAGGGACATTCCTTCTAAACAGGGAGAAGGACGAGCTCACAATGGCCCTTGGGAATCCTGAGCACCCTGGACGGACACGAGGCACGCCAGGCTCCATTCCGTGGATGGTTGGTTTTCCGGACGCAGGGGGTTACAAAACCCACGAGAGGAGGAAGAAACTAGAGCAGGACCAACTGTAGGCGCTGCACGAAAGGGTAATGGGGCTAGAGGATCGAGAAGAGGAACGAGAAGCAGCAGATCGCAGCAAACGACCTGCCGAAGCTTCCCCCGAAGCTACCCCGCCATCTCAGCGGAGAAGCAGCGTGGCTTCCACCGAGCTGCTTCAGCCGGAGCATGTCTTGACGGCTCCTGCCAGCTATCCCGTGGATGGTATCATGGAGTCTCAAAATTGCCACATTATGGCGCGATGGATGAATTTGAAGGTCAAGGCGGCTGTTGGCCAAGTTTATCCTAGTGGACCCGGCACAACTTATCACTGCCAGCCGATTCCAAAAGGATATGCTAAGGTGATGGTGGATGAAATAATGAAGGGATTTGAGGACCTCGTGCTTGACCACCCTACCGGTGAAGGGGAGACTAGGCTGGGTTCTGCTCTGAAGACTCCATGCCTATGGAAGAAGGAGCTCATCAACCTTCCGAGCTGGACGCCTCCGCCTCCTCCTCCTGCCCCGGCGAGTCAGGGCACTCCGCCTCCTCCACCGCCTCCTCCTCCGGCGAGTGACGATCAGGGCACGCGTGGCGGCACTCCGCCTCCTTCTCTGGCGCATGGCGGCACTCCGCCTCCTTCTCTGCCTGCGCCGGCGCTCCCGAGCAGCCAGCAGCATCCTCCTTCTCCGCCTCGCCAGCAAGGGCGGAAGAGACCCGCCGCCGCCTCGGCTGCTCCGGCGCGTCGTACTCCTTCTCCTCCGCCTCGTAAGCAAGCACAAAAGAAGACAGACGCCGCAGCCGCTCCGTCTGCTCCGGCGTCTAGCAACACAACCAGAGGCGGGAGGCAATACAAATACGGTCCATCGTCTCTCAAGCCTCTAGAGAAGTTACCGTACGAGAGGTCCGAGGAGGAAAACAATACGATTGTGCGGACCCACGTGAAGGAGTTCTTTGAAGGGGTGAAAGCAAAGAGACATCCACCTCCGGAGGAGAAGGTAGATCCGATGAAAGCAAAGCGCACTATCGATGCCCTGAGGAAACCACCAAAGTCTCCGCCGAGAACCAACTATGAGCACATTACTGAACAGACATATCTCCAAGCCCAGCGGTCGGGAACTACTGTCAGTGCTAAAAGGTCAAAAGAACGAGCAAAGGGGAAAAAATTGCCCAGCTCGGCGAACAAGCACATCAATCGTGCCCCCCGCTCAATGTGTCTAATGCTCCGGGGACGGTGGCCGGTTATGGCAATCTTGACGATTACCTGCATGACGATGTACTTCCTGATTTCTTGGAGGTGGACGAACACAGATACGAGTACGGGAAGCCTCTCGTCAAAGATGAAAAATCTCTGACAACAATGATGCGAAGATTCTATAATTGGTACATGGAAACCTGCAGAGAGTCTAAGGATACGAATGCTTTGTATCTGCATATTAGAGAGGAGCACGATCTCGTTGCAAATCATCTGTTGACAGTTCCATTTGATGAGTTCTTCGCGTTCTTCAATCAAAAGGCCCTCGATAAACTAATGGTCTTTTGCTACTGTTTGTAAGTACTATTTCTGTCATTAAGTCTCTATATATAGCTCGGCTCTTTCATTTCATGTATTTATAATTAATTATCCTCAATATATTATGCAGATTGAAGATCGTCGAGTGCCAAAAACAAGAAATTTATGATATTGGGTTCATTAACACAAATATCATAGATGAATTTCTGGTTAAAAAGGACATCAAAGAGGCCGAGGATAACGTGCTACAATCATTGATAAAAAATCAAAACAAAGATACCATATACTCTTTCCTTACAACGGCAAGTGAGTGTTACTGTCGTGTGCATATTCGGTTTCCCTTATTACTCGAGCGAGGTTATAGTAATGTAATTGATGAGTTATGCATGCGTGCGCAGGTACCACTATATTCTTCTGGAGATTAAGCTTGAGGGTGGACTAGTAACCGTCTTAGACTCGAGACGGAAAGATCCCAAATCCTATGCGGACATGACTGAAATGCTTAGCAAGTAAGTTCAATCGATCATTATCGCACCATATCGGCAATTTTTTGTTCATTTCCTGATATCTCAAGTAATAATAATTATTTTCTTTGTCTTGCAGGGTTTGGAAACAGTTCACCGCAGAAGCTCCGGGACTGCCGAAGGAGCTGCGATATACATACCCGAAAGTAAGTACTACTGGCTAGCTAGTTGCGTGCATCTCCCGTTGATTCTATAGCTATACTTTCATCAATGCCATTTATAATGCTTCATTATCAGTTTGATTGACCTCTATTTCTCGTAAAGTGCTTGTGGCAGGAAGAAGGGAATGATTTCTGTGGATACTACGTGTGCGAGTTCATCCACAACGCGACTTTGAAAAACAAGCGGGGCTACTCTCAAAGACAATATGAAGTGCGTAAGCAATAATATTCACAATTTCATTTTATTACACCATCATTTCTGTTGAGTTTCATTCATATATATGTATTAATTAACCCCCTTCTTCAAATTAGACGTGGCAGATGCGGAATGAACTCCTAGAGTCAGATCGCATGAAAGCAATTCAAGAGGAATTGGCGGGATTCTTTTTTGACCACGTCATCAATAAAGTCGGAGAATACCATGTGGAAATTGATTTCAATTGCTAGGGGATTGTAATTATAAGAGATCTTATACATATTGTACATGCATGTATGTAGCCAGTAGCGTCAGATACATGATATGCGAAAACTTGTTGTTCGACCAATCTCTCGGAGAAGGAGAGAGGTCGATCGATCACTTCTCTCGGTATGCATGAACTTCTGTACTGAATGGTTCTCTCGATCACTTATATATATATAGTATGTAGAGTCGACCAAACACGAACATAAGAGAGGACACTTCTCTCTATTAATTAGCTAGCTAACACAATATATGAAACACGTAAATTAACCCCCCAAAACCCCCAATCCCCCCCCCCTCCTTTCAAAAAAAATAACAAAAACTCCAACCACTGGAATGCTGACGCGTGGATGCTTTTTGGTCCCGGTTGGTGCCACCAACCGGGACCAAAGGACCCCTGACTTTCAAAAAAAATAACAAAAACTCCAACCACTGAAATGCTGACGCGTGGATGCTTTTTGGTCCCGGTTGGTGCCACCAACCGGGACCAAAGGACCCCTGACTGGGCTCGATGCACAGGGCCACGTGGAGGCACATTGGTCCCGGTTCTTGTTTGAACCGGGACTAATGGGTGGAGGTATTAGTAACGGCCCATTAGTCCCGGTTCATGAACCGGGACTAAAGACCCTTACAAACCGGGACTATTAGGTGTTTTTCTACTAGTGCTTTAGCGCACGCAGGCTGCGGGGCTACAAATTTTGGGGTGCGGGCTGCTGCATGTGGGGCCGGCACCGGTTTTTTTGCGTCTGATAAACTCCTCGCGTGCAAAATCAATGTTTTAGCAATGTAAAACTTTTTTAACGCGTCGCGCTACCGCGGGTCTACTGGAGATGCTCTACGGCGTGGTCTGGGATGACGCCGCCATCACGGAAGCAGTGTCGATCCCCTCTCCTCTCATCTCAAGCACTCCATTCCCCTCGCGCATTAGGGTTCCTCCAGAGGGAGGTTGCGGCACTCGATTCCTCCTCCCCTGCTCATGACTCCCTCACCGGTCACTGCTCCTTTACCAACCGCCGTTGTAGATGCTAGTTTCGTCCTTCCGAATCGCAGCACCTCCACCTTCCATCCTCTCGGCCGTCACTACAGGGTGTCACATTGTTCCCACAGTTTCTGACGACGGGGAGGAGGAGGAGAGGTAGTGGTCTAGGCGGGGAGGCTGATGGCAAAGTGAATCACGAAGATGTGACTTGCGACCATGATTTGTCTCCCATGTTTGGTACAGGGAACCGCCTGTGACCACGCCGTCGTCCCCCGTGCTCTAGCGATGTCAGCTTCCTACGACCGCGCCTCTACTCCCTGCATAACAAGTACACTGCGCCTGGCAGGCTCATGTCCGACGCCCTGCCATGGGAATGACCCGGGGGAGCGAGCTTCACCTGCGGCAGCGGCCACAACGGCAACGCCTTCACTTGGTGCTTCTACCTCGGACGGCCATGCCGGTGAGCTCCTCCAAACCTCGCGCCTCCCATGCTCGTATCTACCTCCTCTCTTTACCGCGCATAGGCCACTGACGCTAGGTGCACATGTATGTGTCGTGTGCACCTGGGCTCTGTCTACGTCGCAACCTCATGCATATTCTGATCGCATGCATATGGGCGAGTTTGCAATCGTGATGGAGGATGTAATGCATGAACTAATAGTATGTCACAGATTTCATATGGGTGAGTTTGCATGTGCTTGGTGAAAATGCGCCTTCGAGTGCAGTGAATTTTGCCTTATATGTATTCTTGTTGTATGGCACAATAAACTTTTATTGTAACTTCTATTGATCCTTGACAATTGCAAAATATTGTAACTTCTACCGATCCTTGACAATTGCAAAATATTTCGTCTCGAAGAACCTTGATATATTTCATGTTAGCACAAAATTATTGCGGGAAGCTACCTTAATCCGATAAATGACATCCCTTATTTGGTTATTGTTGTTCGACAATTTTTCTTATTTAGTTAGGATGATCATGCTTACACTTAGTGGCATCAAAGATTTTTTAGTTCAGATTATAATCTATCACATTGTGTCATGTTATGACTACTAATCCATGTGGTGAATGGAGGCATCTTTTTACCATTCATGTATTATGTCTTGCAGAGAGAGCCTTGGCTCAGTGGTTGGGTATGTGGTTGTGCAACCCAACGACCCGAGTTCAATTCCCAGAATTGACAGGTGATGCACAGGGGTTTTCCCGCGTTTATTGAGGATCAAGCTTGATGTGTGGTGGAACCACTCATCAAGAAATATCTTAATACTCATTTTAAAAAACTATGAGGACCATGTTTATCTTGGTACTCATACTAAAATGGCCGTATGCATCCTTAGTTGGTGCAGAGGCCGGGAAGTGAAAATCTCCCCATTTTAAGAGGGGGGCGAAACTAGGGGGCCAACGGGCATGGCGACCATGGGCGGGCCTCCTCTCCTCTCCGGCGATGGCCGGCGGGTAGGAGGCAGGTTCTGGGCATTGGCGGACGCCGAGGAGGAGGACGCGGATGGGGATGCAGACGATGCTCTGCCATCGCCGCCGACGCCGCCTCCCTCCGACCATGTCAACGACTGGTTCAATGCCGGTTGTACGGAAGAAGAGGTCGCTTCCTCCATCAGTGACGTGTTGCCCCTCCATGATCCGGCAAGGAACGGGCTGCACGCGGGCGACGAAAGGGAGATGGTTCGACGCCTAGTTCATGGGAGATTGTCGACGGCGGCGGTCAAACCTTGGAAGGGCCCTTTGCCGAAGGTTAGTCTCCCTGATCTCACTGTTTTTGATCTTATTCGGCCGGAGTCATGGATCGTGGTTAATCGCAAGAAGAAGAGTCACCGGGATGCGGCCAAATCAGCGCCGGTGGCGCGTGCAGCCGTCTCGCAGGTTAATCCGGGTCTCGGGATCGCTGCATCCCGTCAACGTCGTTTGAATTCGATCCTTGGCCGTGAGGGGCCGAGCGAGTGCGCTCTTGGGCTTCGTTCGGTTGGGCCGGGGTTAGCTGGGTATGAGGCCTAAGATAACCCGATGCCAAACCAGCCGGTGCTGGGTGTCGATCGCGGCCTCGCAGGTGGGCTGGTCGGGCTTGTTTCACCTGGGTATGTGGCCCAGGTGGAGCCGGTCTTGACCAGGGCTGTGGGCGATGGGGCGTCGTTTCCTTCGTTGCTTCGTCCCTCGTCATCGCCCGCTAGGGTTCTACGTCGACGTACGCCAAACCTGCATACGGCAAGGAGTGGGAGAGCGCGGCGCATTCCGCCGCTAGGGCCGATGACAGGTCGCGGAGGTGCTCTGCCGTTGGGGAAAATGCGGGGACCGGCCGCGTCCAAACCGCGACGCCGCAGGTTGCCGGCGCTGGCCGTGGTTCTGTGCCGCCGCCAGCGTCCGGGGTTGGGGTTGGTCGGGGGTTGCCTCCTTCTCTGAACTTGCCTGCTGGCCGAGGGGGCCCTGCGGGTGGTACGGCTTCGGGGCGGGGTGGAGGGGGCACCGGTCCTCGACCACCGACCCCGGTTCCAGTGGGTTTCCGGCCTCCGGTGCCGGCTGCGGCTGGGATGGCCACGGCGGGCCGTGCGAACAGTATCCACGACCCCCCACCCCAGCTCCTGTGGGTCTCCGGCCTCCCGCGCCGGTAGCCGTTGGCCGTGGCAGTGCAGTGCCGAGGCCACCTGCAACCGGGCCTTCAACCGGGCCGCAACCAAGGCCGGCTCCGCCGCCTCATGTCGTTGCAAAGCCACCGCCGAACAGGGTCGGGCCGGTGCAGGCGCAACAACCTCCACCACCTCAAGCTTCTGTCGTGCCCAAGGGACAGTGGGGTGATGATGGTTTCGATGCGTATGGCGCTGGTAAGCACCGTGGGTCCTCGTCCGCGGGCGGTGGTCGGGGCTACGCTTGGCAGAGCGATGGCACGGTCGAGTGTCCTTCTTGGGGCCCCGAGGAGGCTTTGTTGAGGGGGCATCTAGCCCGGGTCACCAACAGCGGGGTGGATTTCGTGGTCATCGAGGTGGCTGTGGGGGCGAGGTGGCCAGTACCGTCCACGACGGCCACCGCCGCCTGCTTGTGACCAGGTGGTGGTTGACGAGGCCGTCGAGGAGCCGGTTCTATCTGGGCACGCTATGGAGGTGGTTTCGGCGCTTGCCTCGGCTGAGATTCCTGGAAAGGAGTCCGGGTTGACAGCGATAGTGGAGGCGTCTGACAGGACTGAGTCTGAGAGGGCGGCCAAGTGGGCGCGTAAGAAAGAAAATATGTTGTGCTATAGATGTGGTGGCAAGGGACATTTTATTGCTGAGTGTGTGGCTGAGCTGTGTGGCACTTGTGGTAAACCGGCACACGAGTTGGGGGACTGCCCGTTTTTTAGAGATCAGGCACCATCACTCATGATGTATGGAGTTTACTGTGTTGAGCTTACTTTTTTTGAGTCTCCAACGGAGATGGACGCTCCTGATGAGTCTTTGAGTTTGACGACTGGGTTAGTCAAAATTGCCAGAGGAGAGATTTCGGAGGCACACATAGTTCAAAGGCTCAAAGAGTTAGCTCCTGGGGACTTCTAGTGGGAGTTGGTTACTATGGAGGACAAACTGTTTCGGGTTGAGTTCCCGTCCGTTGACGATCTTCAGAGGCTTCTGAGCTTCGGGATGTGCAAGGTGCCGGGTACTGAGGGTGTGCTTGAGTTTCACGAGTGGAAGACGATTGAGCCTACGGGCAAGCCTCTGACTCAGGTGTGGTTGCGGTTCTCTGGGGCTCCCTCCAAGCCAATGCAGGATGCCCGGATCGTGGCTAGCTTGGGTATCATGGTGGCAAGACCGGAGCGAGTGGATATGGACTTCACTAGAGCCCACGGGATTGCCCGTATCCTGGTTAGTGTGCTGAACATCGAGTATGTGCCTAAGGTGGTAAAGTGGGCTTATCGAGGTCACATCTATAATCTAGTCATTGAGTTCGAGGATGAGAGTCTGTTCGATGAGGTGGTCAATGGGATGGACACTGATATGCACGAGGGGGTGATGGTTCGGCTCTAAAGGAGGCACCAGCAGCTGGCAGTGGGCGAGAGTTGTCCAAAGCATCGGGTGCTGACTCTCAGGCATCTGTAGATGGTGTAGCACCAACTTCTATGGTGCCCATGACTGCGCTTAGATTCGGGTCTTTCGAGCCGGCATCTGCACCTCTGATACTTTGGAGTGAGAGGGTGGAGTCTGATGATGTGTTCGAGCACACGCTACCGGTTCTGGAGTATGAGGAGTCTGTGGTTCCTTTTCTTGGAGCGTCACCGATCTCGGTCAGGGCTGAGGCGGAGGAGGATGTTCTCATTGGCGGGGGTCTGGAGATGGTGATTTCTGAGTCATACACTACGGTCGTCGTACCTCAGGGTCAGCAGGTGGTGCTTTCTGTTGATGGGGGCGTGGGGTAGGAGGCCTCGGCGCTCTCATCGGGGCTTGCGGAGGACGAGTTCCAAGCGGTGCAGCTTGATGCTTCGGGAGGGAGGCCGAGGCTGCTAGCCACGGCCCCTTCCTCCCCTTTTGCTGGGTCGGTTTCGGTGGTGCCGGCGCAGCTTTCCGGAGAGGGCTCGGGGCAGGTGGCCCCGTGGCCTTCTTCTCCAGGGGAGCCTACGGAGGCCTACTTGCCTTCAGAGCCGGCCACGTTGACTGACCGATGGGCCGGGGTGGATGGAGAGCTCGGGCAGGAGGCCCTGGTTCAACCTTCCCCCGGCTTGGTGTTCTCGAGTGCTGCTACTCGGGAGGAGGTGATTGCGTTCGGTGGCATTCTGGATCTGGTCTCCGAGGGGCGACGGTTGGGTAGCCGTCTCCAGGACCATCCGGAAGTGGACGGCATTCAGCAGCGGTGCGCTATGAGGGCGGCCAAGCTTCGTGACGTGGAAGTCACTACTGGTATGTCCGTCAATACCTCTAATTCTATTTTGCATTTTTCCAATGATGAGATTATCAATAATGCAAACCAACTAGGTATTTCACTAGGTAGTAATGATAGTGAAATCTCAACCTCGGTTAATGATATGCTGGATTTAGAGGCCGAACGGGCGCTGGAGATGATTCGTAACTTAGCTGCGGTAAAACCATTGAATGATTCTGAGATCGACGCTTTAGGGGTCAGGGCGCTCGATAATCTTTCTGCGGATCTGACTCAACCGTCTCCTGAGCCTGAGGAGGAGGTTGAGCGAGTGGATAATGTGGAAATGCGCACCTCTGTGGCTGGTTGTGAGGACCAGCTACAGAGTTTTAATGCTCCTAAACGCAAATGGAAGCGGAAGATTTACCCAGTTTCCGCAGTGCGTAGGAGCGCTCAGATTCGAACAGCTAAAAAATTCCATGATGAGATATGAAAGGAATCTTTTGGAATAGCAGAGGTCTGAAAGACTTGGCTAAAAGAAGGTTTCTTGCTGAGGCTTCTATTGAGCATAAGTTGGACTTTATCGCTTTGTCGGAAACGGGTAGAGCCAACTTCTCGCCACAATTTCTTAATACTCTTTCAGGGGGTATTGATTTTGATTGGCATTGTCTACCTCCACGAGGAAGATCGGGTGGGATTTTACTCGGGGTTAGATGTGATTTGTTAGAAGTCCGAAGCGTGGTCATGGGAGATTTCGCTGTTAAATTTAGGGTGCGTTCGAAGTCAGATGGGTTTAACTGGGCTTTGGTGGCGGTATATGGTTCCGCACAGCCTGAGCATAAACCGGATTTCTTGGCTGATCTGGTTAGGATTTGTGGTTCTGAACAACTTCCTATCCTGGTGGGGGGTGATTTTAATATTATCAGAAGGAGCGATGAGAAGAATAATGACAATTTTGATGGCCGATGGTCCTTCATGTTTAACATAATCATTGAAAGCCTAGATCTGCGTGAGATAGAGCTTTTGGGCCGAAAATTTACCTGGGTTAACGCCTTGCCAAATCCGACGTTTGAAAAGCTGGATCGAGTCCTGGCTAGCGTCGAATGGGAGCAGAAATTCCCATATGTTATGGTCCAGGCGCTTACTCGTGGTGTTTCAGATCACACGCCTTTATTCCTTGACTCTGGAGAGGCCACCCACTTGGGAAATAAAAATGTTTTCTCTTTCGAGCTTGCTTGGTTTGAGAGAGAAGGCTTCTTGGATCTCGTAGCCAGAGAATGGGCTAAGGATGCAGGAGGTCGGTCTGCGCTCGAATGCTGGCAGAATAAAATTAGGCATTTGAGAAGTTTCCTACGTGGGTGGGCTAAGCATCTCAGTGGGATTTATAAGGTTGAAAAGGAACAACTCCTTTTGCTTATTCAGTCACTTGATGTAAAGGCCGAACCCACGATACTGCCAGCCTCGGAGCTTCATGCCAAGCTAGAGGCGAAAATGAGGCTGAAAGAGCTTCTTCGTGAGGAAGAACTAAAGTGGGCGCTTCAGGCTAAGGTCAGTAGAGTCGTCCAGGGGGATGCGAACACACAATTTTTTCACCTGATCGCCAATGGTAAGCATAGAAAAAAGAGGATCTTTCAGCTTGAACAGGATGAGGGAACGATTCTTGGTCAGGAAAACTTAAAGCAATACATTACTGAGTTTTACAAGCAGCTGTTTGGGCCTGCAGAGGACAACTGTGTGTCACTGGACGAGTCTAGAATTGAGGATGTGCCTCAACTTACGGCTGTTGAGAATGATATTTTAGTCGCTCCTTTTTATAAGAAAGAGATATTTGAGGCCATTTCCCAGATGAAGAATAATAAGGCTCCTGGCCCGGATGGTTTCGCGGCAGAGTTCTATAAGAAGTGTTGGCATATTATTAAAGGAGATCTCTTGCCGTTGTTCAACGATTTATTCTTGGGCCAGCTTCATCTTTTTAAGCTGAATTTTGGAACGATAACCTTACTTCCAAAGAAGACAGAGGTTGTGCGGATTGAGCAATTCCGGCCTATCTGTCTTCTCAATGTTAGTTTCAAAAAATTTACCAAGGTCGGGACGAATAGGCTCACACAGATTGCACATACTGTGGTGCAGCCTACTCAGTCTGCTTTCATGCCGGACAGGAACATCCTCGAAGGAGTTGTGGTCCTGCATGAAACGCTCCATGAGATCCACACAAAAAAACTTGATGGTGTTGTTTTCAAGGTGGATTTCGAGAAAGCGTATGACAAAGTCAAATGGCCTTTCCTTCAGCAGGCGCTCTGAATGAAGGGTTTTGATGAAGCTTGGAGACGACAAGTGGAATCCTTCACGCAAAAAGGGAGTGTTGGAATTAAAGTGAATGACGATATAGGTCATTATTTCCAGACACACAAGGGCCTGAGACAAGGTGATCCAATGTCTCCTATTCTGTTCAACATTGTCGCTGACATGTTGGCAATCCTGATAGGTAGGGCAAAGGAGGCCGGCCAAGCAGGTGGCCCGGTGCCTCATCTAGTTGATGGTGGTATGTCCATCCTGCAGTACGCTGATGATACAATTATATTTATGGAGCATGACTTGGCAAAAGCAAGAAATATGAAGCTGGTGTTGTGCCTTTTCGAGCAACTGACCGGCCTGAAGATTAACTTCCATAAGAGTGAGTTGTTCTGTTTTGGGAGAGCCAAAGAGGAACAAGATGCTTATAAGCAACTGTTTGGTTGCAAAGTGGGAGCACTTCCGTTGACTTACCTGGGTATCCCCATTCATCATCGTAAGTTGACAAACAGTGAATGGAAGTGTATTGAGGATCGGTTTGAGAAGAAACTGAGCTGCTGGAAGGGCAAACTCATGTCGTATGGAGGCCGATTGATTCTCATTAACTCGGTGCTCACGAGTCTGCCTATGTTCATTTTGTCCTTTTTTGAAGTACCAGTTGGAGTCAGGAAAAGGCTGGACTTCTATCGATCCCGTTTCTTCTGGGAGAGTGATGAGCTCAAGAGAAAGTACCGTTTAGCCAAATGGGATGTCATCTGCCGACCGAAAGACCAAGGGGGTCTGGGTGTTGAGAATCTTGAGGTTAAGAACAGATGCCTTCTCAGTAAGTGGCTATATAAGTTAGCAGCAGAGACTGAAGCAACTTGGGTGCAGATTATGCGTAACAAGTATCTGCACTCAAAGACTTTGTTGCAGGTGACAGTCAGGCCGACTGACTCGCCGTTCTAGAAAGGGCTAATGAGAGTCAAAGCTACTTTCTTTAATAGAACAAAGTTTATTGTTGGTGATGGTAACAACACTCGCTTCTGGGAGGATACTTGGCTGGGGGAAGTGCCGCTGGCGCTTCAGTATCCCTCGTTATATCGTATTGTGTAGCGACGCGATGCTCTGGTTGCCACGAGTTTGCAGTCCATCCCCCTTAATATTCAGTTTAGGAGGGTGCTTGTTGGGGAACGGTGGGAAGTTTGGCTTCATCTGGTGAGTAGACTGATGGAGGTTCAGCTTACTCATCAGCCCGATCAGTTGTGTTGGAAGCTTACTGAGGGAGTCCCGGACTAGGGGGTGTCCGGATAGCCGAACTATCATGGTTGGCCGGACTCCAAGATTATGAAGATACAAGATTGAAGACTTCGTCCCGTGTCCAGATGGGACTTTCCTTGGCGTGGAAGGCAAGCTTGGCGATACGGATATGTAGATCTCCTACCATTGTAACCGACTTTGTGTAACCCTAGCCCTCTCCGATGTCTATATAAACTGGATGGCTTTAGTCCATAGGACGAACAACAATCATACCATAGGCTAGCTTTTAGGGTTTAGCCTCCTTGATCTCGTGGTAGATCTACTTGTAACACACATCATCAATACTAATCAAGCAGGACGTAGGGTTTTACCTCCATCAAGAGGGCCCGAACCTGGGTAAAACATCGTGTCCCTTGTCTCCTGTTACCATCCGCCTAGACGCACAGTTCAGGACCCCCTACCCGAGATCCGCTGGTTTTGACACCAACATTGGTGCTTTCATTGAGAGTTCCTCTGTGCCATCACCATCAGGAAGGATGCCTTTTCCCGTCTTTAAAGACGGCACCGTCGTCAAGGGAGCTTTGGCCACCGGCCAGACTATCCGGCTAGGCGGTTTTCTTATGACCGCCTGTTCGGCCACCGCTCCGACAATGACCTCTCAGGTCATTAAAAGCGATCTTCACGTCAGCTCGGAATTCGCTGAGCAGCTAGATCCGATTGAGCTCTCCTCCGTAAACGAGCTCTTGGATCGCATCGCCGCCCTGGGAGTCACTACCGACTACGATCAGATTGGGCTTAAAACCGATCTGAGAGAAATTAACTCTCCCCAGGTTACCCACCACGTTGTTGTGGTAGAGGAACAATGCGGCGACTCTTCTTCTATGTTAAAAACCAACTATGTCCGGATTCCCGATCCCTCCATGCCGGATTCTCGTGGAGGGACGGACACTAATCAAATACTGAACCTAAAGTCAGGCATCGGACCAGATTTGTTGGAAAGCGTCCAGCAAACCAAGCTTCCGAATCCGGAAGCTTCTTGGCCTTTGAGCCTTAGATCGGGCGGGGTTCCGAACTTGATTACACCCGCCCACCCAAACATAAGCGATCTATCTCAAATACGGCAAGAGCCTGATGAAACAGTACATCATTACTGGGCCAGATTCCTCCTGGTTATGAACAGGATAAAGGACTGCCGTGAAGAAAGCGCGATTTCAATCTTCTGCAACAATTGCACGGACAAGGGAATCATAAACGCCATCAGTCGTCGTGAAGTTACACGCTTCGCCGACCTAGCGACCATTGTACAAAAATACTGCGCGATGGAGAGTGCCTGGAAAACCGAAACTAGGTTTTGGGACAATCCGGCCCTGAATACAACCCCAGTCCGAAATAAAAGGGTGCGTCATACTCAAGCACCTGGGTTAAAAACCAAAAAGCAAAAACCCCCTAAAGGGTATGGAACCCTACTGGAGGGATGGCTCAACGGACCCTGCAAAATCCACAGTATGGAGGGCGCCACTCCAACACATAGCCTTCGAGCATGTTGGATATTACGGCAGGTGGCCAAAAGTGGCGAAGGCTTTTTAGCCCCGGGCAACCAGCCCAGCAGCACCAGTACGGTATCAACAGTCTTCGAGACTTTCGCATCAAATAACATGCGGAAACGAACAATCCGCAGCCTCGCCGAAGTCTACCAAGTAGCAACAATAAATCCATGGAGTGACATGGCTATCACCTTCAATGCCAGCGACGAACCTAAATTCCGAACAGCTAGAGCACCAGCCGCATTGGTCCTCAGTCCGATAGTGGACGGCTTTCGTCTTACCAAGGTACTCATGGATGGCGGCAGCGGATTAAACCTCATCTATGAAGAAACTCTTCAAAAAATGGCAATTGACTAGAGCCGCATCGAGCGGAGCAGCACAACCTTCAGGGGAATAATCCCTAGTCGAGAAGTATGCTGCACAGGAAAAATCACACTAGATGTAGTGTTTGGCTCGCCGGACAATTACAGGCCCGAAGAGGTCACGTTCCAAGTGGCCCCATTCGGCGGCGGATATCACGCCTTGTTAGGGCGAGAGGCATTCACAATCTTCCAAGCTGTACCCCATTACGGGTACATGAAGCTCAAAATGCCCGGACCCAATGGAATAATCACTCTCGCCAGTGATCCAGATACAGCACTCCGCGCTGAAAATAAGACAGCCGCACTGGCCCTAGAGGCATTATCCGAAGCCCTAGCGGCAGAGGAACTAATTGCGCTGCGCTCCACGGTGGATAGGGACGATGTGATCCTCGACAAGAGGTCCAAGTCCACCTCTTTTAAACCAGCAGACGAAATAGTCAAATTTCAGGTCCATCCAATGGACCCCACAAAGACGGCATCCATTGGGGCACAATTAAATCCTGATGTAGAAGCCGCACTACGAGAATTCCTCCGGGAAAATTGGGACATTTTTGCCTGGCACCCTTCAGACATGCCAGGAATCCCACGCGGGTTGGCAGAGCACAGCCTAAATATCCTAAAAGGATTCAAGCCAGTCAAACAAGCTCTTCGGCAATTTTCCGAACCCAAAAGACAGGCAATGGGAGAGGAGCTACCCAAACTCTTAGAAGCCAGATTCGTCAGAGATATCAAAGATCCGGACTGGCTAGCCAACCTAGTAATGGTACCAAAAAAGGACAAATCCTAGCGCCTCTACGTCGATTTCAAAGACCTTAACAAGGTCTGTCCAAAGGACCCTTTCCCTCTCCCTCGCATCGACCAAATCATCGATGCTACCGCAGGGCACGATTCATTGTGCTTCCTCGATGCATACTCCGGATACCATCAAATCAAGATGGCAGAAAAATACCAGGCCGCAACGGCATTCATTACTCCATATGGGCCATTCTGCTTCAACACAATGCCCTTCGGACTCAAAAACGCTGGCGCAACATATCAGCGCATGATTCAGACATGTCTGGCTACCCAGATAGGCAAAACAGTAGAGGCATACGTAGATGATGTGGTCGTCAAGACCAAACACGTCGAAACTCTAGTAGACAACTTGAGGGTGACATTTGACAACCTCCGAGCATATGACATTAAGCTCAACCCGGAAAAATGTGTCTTTGGAGTACCAGCCGGAAAGCTTTTGGGCTTCATTGTATCCGGTAGAGGAATTGAAGCAAACCCAGCCAAGATCCGAGCTCTGTCACAATTGGATATCCCAAAAGACCTCAAGCAAATACAAAAACTAACTGGGTGCGTAGCGGCTCTAAGCCGCTTCATCTCCCGTTTGGGAGAAAAGGCTCTGCCCCTCTATCGCCTCCTCCGGCGCACCGAACACTTCGAATGGACGGATGCCGCCACGGCCGGACTCGAAGAAATCAAGGCCATACTGGCAACAAATCCAGTCTTGGCCGTGCCCAACCTGGGCGAACCTATGTTATTATATATCGCAGCAACACATCAAGTTGTCAGCGCGGTACTCGTCGTCGAACGAGAAACAGAAGGGCACAGATTCCCTCTTCAAAAACCAGTGTACTACGTATCCACTGTCTTAACTCCATGCAAGTCCCGGTACCCACATTATCAAAAGATAGTCTATGCGGTGTTCATGGCATCCCGGAAGCTGCGACACTACTTTCAAGAGTGTTCCATAATGGTGGCCTCCGAAGTACCTCTCAACGATATTATAAACAATCGCGATGCAACGGGCAGGATTGCAAAATGGGCCATTGAGCTCTTACCATTTGACATAACCTACAAACCACGGCGAGCTATAAAATCGCAAGTTCTGGCTGACTTCGTCGCCGAATGGACCGAAGCCGAACTCCCTAAATAGTACGGCGCGTACTCCAATTGGATCATGCATTTCAACGGATCCAAAATGTTGGCTGGCTTGGGGGCTGGCGTCGTCTTGACGTCCCCAACTGGAGACACAGTCCAATACGTACTTCAAATAACATACATGGACTCCAACAACGCAGCCGAATACGAGGCCCTTCTACACGGCCTCCGGATGGCAATCTCCATGGGCATTCAACGCCTAGAGGTGCGCGGGGATTCAAACCTCGCAATATCCCAAGTAAATGGAGACTTTGACGCCAAAGATCCGAAAATGGCAGCTTACCGCAACGCCGTCCTAAAAATGTCAGCTCGGTTCGAAGGACTCGAATTCCACCATGTAGCCCGGGATAATAACCAGGCAGCAGACGTGTTAGCACGCATCGGCGCAAAACGCGATGCCGTCCCTCCAAACATCTTCCTGGAACGGCTCTTTAAGCCATCCGTATTATGGGAAGAGGAGTCCGGAAATAACAATCCGGAGCCAACTGCAGCACCTAACTCAGACAATTCTGACACAATCGGCGGCTCAGCAAATGAAATAACACCTTCAGCCCACGAAATAATGGCAGTAATTGCCCCGTGGACGGAACCATTCCTAGCCTACTTAATTAGGCAGGAACTTCCCGAAGACCAAAATGAGGCGCGCTGCATAGTTCGGCGATCTAAAGCCTACAAGGTCCATGAGGGAGAACTTTATAAGAAAAGCACAACCGGAGTCCTTCAAAGGTGTATCTCCGAAGAGGAAGGGCGAAATCTCCTGGCTGAAATTCATGCCGGACTCGGCGGGCACCACGCTGCAGCCCGGGCCCTTGTAGGCAAGGCCTTCCGTACAGGATTTTATTGGCCGACAGCCCGGGCAGATGCTCAGGACTTAGTCCAACGATGCGTCGGTTGCCAGCTCTTTGCTAATCAGAGCCACATGCCACCCACTGCCCTCAAAACTATACCCATCACCTGGCCGTTCGCGGTCTGGGGGCTTGACATGGTTGGACCCCTTAAAGGGGGAACCCACAAGCACAAATACTTATTGGTCATGGTGGACAAATTCACCAAATGGATTGAAGCCAAGCCGGTTAAAACGGCAGAATGCGGACCTGTGATAGATTTCATATCTGGGGTAGTACACTGTTTTGGCGTCCCCCACAGCATCATCACTGATAACGGCACGAATTTCACGGCTGACAAGGTTAAACTCTGGTGCAAAAATATGGGCATCAAGCTCGACTACGCTTCAGTCTATCACCCCCAAACTAACGGTCAAGTCGAGCGAGCAAATGGTCTAATCATGAGCGGCGTCAAACCCAGACTAGTGCGGTCCCTCAAGGAATCTAACACGCACTGGGTAGAGGAGCTCGACTCCGTACTCTGGGGGCTGCGGACCACGCCAAACCGAACTACCGGTTTCACACCATTTTTTATGGTGTACGGCGCAGAGGCAGTTCTGCCCTGCGATATAACTCATGACTCACCTCGCGTGCGCATGTACGAAGAAAAGAAGCCGAGCTGGATCGGCAGGACAGTTTGGACGCCTTAGAGGAGGAGCAGGACGTGGCAAAAGCTCGTTCCGCATTTTATCAACAGCAGGCTCGAAGATATCAAAGCAGAGAAGTACGGGCCAAAGCTTACAATGTTGGCGAACTTGTTCTATGCCTGTCGGACAAGAAAAAGGACAAACTTAAGCCCAAGTGGGAAGGTCCCTTCATCATCGACCAAGTCCTGACCGGCGGAGCATACCGTCTACGTAACGCATCTGACAACCGACTCGAGCCGAACCCATGGAACGCAGCCCGTCTCCGAAGATTCTACGCCTAACGCCGGACTCAGAGTTCGTCTCACTCCTCCGTCCACCTTTTTACATTTTCACTGTCTCTTGTCCCCCTCCTTCTTCCCATTTTTTTTCAATACCTTTGATAGGCTGATTTGTGCATTGTTCGCACACACTTGATGTGCTCCTAGCACTCATTATACCTGGGGGCTTCCTTAACAGAAGCTTATTTATACGGGCTTCATGCCCAACACATGTGTCATACTTCCGCATGTACCTTTTATTCACCATTAATATGCATCGATATGACTTAAGTTTTGGCCAAGCTGGGTTGCCTGGCTCCTGTGCTTACCCCTACGTTCCCGATTGTTCGGCTAGGAGGTAAAGGGAGCACCTCTGCGATTGTTACTGCCGGGTCAGCCGGATGTGTACCTCAGACTGGGTGAAGCCGAAAGCTAGCGTTCTTAAGAGAATATTCGGTCGGTGACTTGAAAGATGATTTATTACTTACTTATTTATTTGCCCCCAAATGCTTTTTCTGCTATTTTCGCAGTTCGGACATGCACTTTAGGGCATATGCCTCCCAGGGAAAGGAACCCTTAACGGAACTATTCTCCCTGGAAGATGTTTCTTACTAACCATGTAATATAACATAGCTAGTTGGGCACTTGTCTGATAAAGCAATTATGACCCCGACGCCTTGTCTCCACGCATGCCCCGGTTCTTCTATAACCGTAAGGGTATTCGGACACACTCCGGACTGTTGGGTCCCGAGGTTGAAGCGAAAAGGTCCGCAAAGACAAACGATCTACAATCCGGCTAGAAGGCATTTTACATGTCATTTCAAATTACATCGTCAAACTGACTGGTTGTACTCCTCTTCAATCCCATCTAACAGGCTGTCTAATTTACAGTCCTGTTAGGAATATTTCGCGGCCAGTTCTACTTGGCCGTACATCAAGCTCACAGGGATCTCCTTCCCATCAGGCCCCGCAGGTCCGACCTCGGCCATGTGGTTTGGGTCAGCCTTCGGGTACCGCGTCTTCACCATGGCCCAGGCCTCCCTGGCGCCTTAACGGCAGGCCGATATCTTCCACAGACGGAGGCGTCACCGTGCTCCCTGAAGCTTCTCAGCAAGCCCTCCAAGGCCCTCGGGTAGGGAGACGGAAGGCCATAAAGCCTGAACGACGCCACTCATCACCTGCCGAACATGTTCGAGCAGTTGCACCAGCTCAGGAAGTTGGTCACCCGTTGAACCAGGCATTTCCTCCGCAGGGCGACCTGTGAGCACACCTAAAGACACATTTCTGTCAATCGACTTCCTTGCTGAATTCTTCTTTTCAAAGGAATTTGCTCAAGCACTTACTATAAATGTCGCGACGAAGCCGCTGATTCTCCTTCACGGAGCCAGACAGCTGGGCCCGAACACCTTTCAGCTCTTCTCCTAGCTGGGTGTGGGCATCTTGGAGCTTGTTTCTCTCCTACTGCACCTTCATAAGCACCCTCTCGCCGGCCTTTAGCTGACGCAGTAGTTGTTGCTTGTCCGGATCTAGTCCGGCGCCCTCTGCAATATTATTGTCATATTTACGCACACGCCGCACTTTGTTAACTACTTATCTTTTCAAAGTACGTATTACCAGCGGGGGTCTCTGTGGCTCCCCCTGTGGTGGCTAGTGCGGCCTCAAGTTGGGCCTTGCACTCTTGGAGCTCCTGGGACAGGTGGGTATTCTTCTCCGTAAGATCCTGCATAATAAATGATCCTTAAATCAGTTATTTTAACTATTTTAAGTCTCGGGGGCTACTAGCATATATAAGTATTAAAATTACTTACCCGTATGTCCTTCACATATTGCTCTGTGGCTCTGGTTAAACCATCTTGAGCAGCACGGAGGTGCGCGTTTCCCGCATCAAAGGCATTCAACGCCTCCGGGGAGAAACACGCGTCACGAAGAACTGTCCGGCGACGCCTGTGATTCATGGCGCTCTCCACCTCAGACTGGGTGGCGGACAGCCTGTCGGCATCCTCCGTCGGAGGAGCATCCGGCTCTTGCCTTGTGTTCACCTCCACTTCCGGACCACGCGATGGAGCATGGCTGGCAGAGGCTTGATTGGCAACCTCTCCGGACACTGTCCGGCCAGCGCTCTTTCTCCTGGAAAAAGTTATGAGCATTAATATACCTCCTAGGGCTCCTTCCCTTAAAAACAACGGTGCGCCGTACCTTTGCAGCGATGTTTCGATTCGCGTCACACTCCTCTTCCGCCTGCTGGGCCAAACTGACCCTTGTTGGTCAGCCACCGCAGGTTCGGCTTCCCGCCTTAAAGGCACCTCCTGCGATGCACCATCAGTATAGGATGGTCAAAGTTGAGCACGGATCAAATGATGGTGTCAAGACCTCGGTCGTAGTCACCTGGGAGGCCGGAAACAAACCGGGGTAGTCAGCCGTAATGGCGACTAGGGCATTGTCCATGCTAAGTTGGTGGAACACCCCGTCAATCAGCTCCACCTTTATGTCCGGATCCTCTTCGGAGGTCGGATCAAGGGATCGTTCCGGATCCTCGGGCTGTGGAGTTAGGCTTTGTATGCCCTCCACGTCCCGGCGCAGCTCCTGCGTTGAAATCACAAAGTAAGATACTTGACTTTGGAAGTATGGATCGGGTAGATAAACGTCCGCTTACCCAGCTCCGAGGGTTATTCATGGAGAATCCTTTCAATGGATTCGTGCGGAGAAAGTCCTCGTCCTACCCCTTGTACAAGCCGGACAGGATCTTTGCCAGATCGGCTGCCGAGCCCGGCCCTCTGCGGCCATGACGGGTGGCGTCGTCTTCCCCGTTGAAATCCCACATAGGGTGGCCCCTATATTGGAGTGGCTGCACCCCTCGCATAATGCACGTGGCCATGATTCCAATCATGGTCAATCCGGAGTGGGCCAGTAACCTAATCCGGCCCATCAGATAATGGACGCTCCCATCATCCTCCCGTTGAGGGCTCCGCAGGCGCCAACTCAGGCGTTTCTTCAAGGGAGCATTGCTGAACTCCGGGAGGCCGATCCGAACTGGATCCGGCAGAGGGGCGTCCTCCATGTAGAACCATTCCGAAGGCCAGTCTTCGGACGCCTTCTTCGGGGTGCCGGATAGATATCCGGTCCCGGCGATGCTCCATATTTCGGCTCCGCCCACTTGATATATCGACCCCTCATAAGAACGGGGTACGAGGCAAAACAATCTCTTCCACAGCGCAAAATGGGGCTCGATGCCCAGGAACAACTCGCAAAGAGCTACAAAGCCCGCGATGTGCAAAATGGAGGCAGGTGTGAGGTGGTGAAGCTGGAGTCCATAGAACTCCAGGAGCCCCCGGAGAAACGGATGTATGGGAAATCCGAGTCCCCTTATTAGATAAGGGACGAAGCATACCGCTCTCCTTTGGAAGGGTTGGGGACGCTCTCCGCCTGCTTTCCACCCTTGAAGGTGGCCAGTACGGCTCGAACCGGAACCATGAAAGCTGGGGGAAGATATCCCTCGGTTTGGAGCGCCACTAGCTCGCTGTGTGGAACTGAGCATCTCCCCCAATCTCCTGGCTTAGGGCTGGGAGCACGAGAGGAGGAGCCACGTCGACTATCCATGATGGAATGGATTTTTGTCAGAGGCGCTTCCATGAGAACTTGCGGATGGAGGATGGTGTGAGCTGGATCTAGATCCTCGCCTCTCTTATAGGCGGCTCGTTCGCACGGCTAGGGGGTACAATGTAAAAATACCCTAGCTTTTCGCATTCATACGACACGTGGAAGAAGGCCATTATTGGGCGTAGAAGCCAAGGAGCGCAACATTTATAAGGAAGCCGGGCACTATTCGACAGGAACATGAAGTTTGAAGGAGAACCCGCCTTGCAACGCCGAAGACAATATATGCGCCGGACTCGTCGTCGCTGAAGCCCGGTTCGGGGGCTACTGAGGGAGTCCCGGACTAGGGGGTGTCCGGATAGCCGAACTATCATGGTCGGCCGGACTCCAAGATTATGAAGATACAAGATTGAAGACTTCGTCCCGTATCCGGATGGGACTTTCCTTGGCGTGGAAGGCAAGCTTGGCGATACGGATATGTAGATCTCCTACCATTGTAACTGACTTTGTGTAACCCTAGCCCTCTCCGGTGTCTATATAAACTGGATGGCTTTAGTCCATAGGACGAACAACAATCATACCATAGGCTAGCTTCTAGGGTTTAGCCTCCTTGATCTCGTGGTAGATCCACTCTTGTAACACACATCATCAATATTAATCAAGCAGGACGTAGGGTTTTACCTCCATCAAGAGGGCCCGAACCTGGGTAAAACATCGTGTCCCTTGTCTCCTGTTACCATCCGCCTAGACGCACAGTTCGGGACCCCCTACCCGAGATCCGCCGGTTTTGACACCGACACTTACTACTTCTGGGGAATTCACAGTCAAGTTGATGTATCTTGATGCCATCAATTCTAGTGTTATTCCTAGTTCCATACATGTTTGGGAAGTTAAGGTTCCTCTAAAAATCAAAGTGTTTATGTTGTTTGTACATAAACAAGTTATCTTAATGAAAGATAATTTGGTTAAGCGCAACTAGACGGGCTCTACTAGGTGTAGTTTCTGTGATCGAGATGAAACTATCAAGCACCTCTTCTTTGATTGCCCGTTGGCGAGGGTTCTGTGGCGCTCGGTGCAAATTGCCTTTAACATTACTCCTCCGAATTCGGTCGGGTCGTTATTTGGAACGTGGCTTGTTGGGATAGAGTCTGAAACAGCTAGACAAATTCGCGTAGGAGCATGTGCGTTGTTATGGGCAATTTGGAACTGCAGAAATGATTTGGCTTTTAACAGAACATCAACTATTCATTTTTTGCAGGTTATATTCCGGGCTACTGCGCTAATCCGTATGTGGTCCTTACTCACTCCGATGGAGGCCAGGGAGCGTTTGGTTACTGGATCTCTCCGGTGAGAGATGGTAGCGCGGGATATCTTCAACCGGTTTGGATGGCGGTCATGTAATAGGATAGGCGATTAGTTTACCTATCTATATTTTGCCAGCCGGTTGTGGCTTTTGGGCCCTTTTTTGTTTCTGTTGCTCTTCATGAGCCAGCTTTTCATTTTGTTGCAGACTGCAAGATATTGTTGAACTACTTTATTTTATAATAAATGTGGCCGTATGCATCGTTCTGATGCAGAGGCCGGGGATTCCCCCCTTTTCGAAAGAAAAAAATGCATACCTCACTCCATTTATGAAATTTTACCACACTTCTATAATTGTTGCAGATTACGTAGTTTACAATCTTAACTTCATTTCATTAACGATTTGCCAAAGTTCTCATCATTATGAGGATATCCAGTTTTGTGTACTTCATTTAGCACTCAGAGTGCATATTGCTCTCCACGTTCAGTACTCTGAATGGAACAATATGTGGTTCCAGGCCCGCACATGTCAATTTCCAAACAGAGGTATGATTTGTTTTTCATCATTTCTGTTTCGCAACTCAGATTTGGTATGCTCTCTCAACCTGACAATAGTTTTCATATGAAGATGGTACTTGAGAATAGATTAGTACAGTGAAGCCTTGGGATGTAGTCCGAGGTCTTCTGGTGGCGCAACTACATACTGCCCGTCGATTCCGGCGGCGGCAGGTCATGTTTGGCATCTCCAAGACCTTCGTTAGCCTATCCTAGAGGGCAGTCCGTGGTATGCGGCGAGGGTGCATGCGGCGGAGCAGATGAGTAATTTGATTTTCAGTTCAATGTCAATAAAAAGAGGTATGAGAATAACTTATTGTACAACTTTGGTCATTAGAAAAAGCTAATTTGCGGTTGGTTGCATACTGTACTTATGATGATGTGTTCTACTTCATTTGTATTAAATGGACCTCCCTTCCCATTCAGGTTGTTTTCTTCAGCTACCTAAAGGAGCTCACTGATACTGTCACAATAATAATCTAGGACCATCAGTCCCGTTGATTGAGTATAGGTGTGTGCCTCGGCGTCACATTAAATGGAAAACCTTTGTATTGTATGTAGTTGATCTACATGTGTTTATGATCCATAAGGGAATAAGAAAGATCAATAAGATCTTCTATTGGTGAATTCTTTAACTCTTGTCTCCCCCCCCCCTTTAGTTGAAGCGGTTACAAAATGGACTTGAAAGGTTTATGTAAATTTATCAGCCAACAAGCATGGATAGAGTACACCCAAGAAACATTGTAATGCATCCATAGGCAGTTCCGTCCTTTATGACATGTGACGATTGAAATCTTGCTTTTATTTCCTAACTAATTTTTTTCTTTTGGCCGTGGGTCTACTTAGCAGGATGCTCGCAGTTTCCATACCATTGCGATTAATCAATTCAGTCCTCATTTTTTTTTCTATTTTGAGCCTTTTGTGTTTCTTAGTTGCGACATAGTTTGACTAGGATAGGTAACAACAAAAAAGCCTCCTGGAAATGTCCTTCTACTTGGTCTTCTGACATGCTAGATGATTAGGAGAAATGTAAGAGTTTAATGAGTTAACTTTGACTCTTTTTTTACAGTGTTCTATCTTTTAATCCTCATATTATTATGTATGCAAAATTATGGGGTATTTGTTTCCCATGAGTCTGCGCATATGAGAGGTAAACTGTTTTTCACCAATGCGAGGCACATACTACATCTTTGCACTTGCGTATATCTAAGTCAGTTTTTAGTTCCAGTTTTGAATTTGGTATCATGCATATTAACAGAAGCCTTATTGGTTTGATTGATTTGCTATAAAACTTTTTTTAGACATGGAGCTGTTTGCGGTTTATTTTTTCCAAGGAGGGTAAACCTACTTCCAAGGAAATTTTGCTTGTTATGTTTTCTAGTCCAGCGCTAGAACACTTGCTAACTTCTTTTATCATATACTCATTTTGTGTAGCTAAGTTGTTAATCGAGGGATGTTGATGGTCATTCTGGAACATGTTTGATTTTGAGGAATGCATCCATGGTCAAGTTTCCATAGACTTGCTAAGTTAAAAGGAAAATTTCCAAGGGATGATGAACTTCAAATAATGTTCTAAACCAATGTCTTTTCGTCTTTGAACTTATCAAGTTCTTGTGTATGTTTTTGTCCTATTTTGCTTGACCTTAATACAAAATATCTTTCAATAGGGAAAAGGTGACTCCCAATTGTTGTAGTTCCTCACTCGTCACCAAGGTGCTCTACCTGATGATTTTTTTTTGTTTTTATTTCTTCAACGGTATACAACAACACAGATTGTGCTAAGCTTATATGGAAGGTGATGTTGAGACACTTGTCGAGCTAGAGTAGGAGTGGAAATGATGGTAGCGAGCTGGGGAATATGAATGATAGACACCAAGGGAGATGATGCCACGAGCGAAGGAGAAAGATGGGGGGATGAGGAAGTAGGGAGGGTGGGCGATAAAGCTGGGACAAAGGAGGGATACACCAAGGGAGTCAGCATATGATGAAAGCGAGGTTGCGCCCCAAGGCTAGATCGTGATCATGTTGCAACTGTCCCTTTCCATCAATGCTCCCATTCATTGTATTTTTTTAAAGTCCACAACTTTGGCAGCACCACACAATAGGAAGATGGTAAACTCATTTAGAATGATCATTGGGGTTATTGTGAAGCTCAGTGTTTGGTGGAGTAGTCTGGTGACAAAGAGGACAATTATACATGAGTAACTGATAAATTTGTGCAATCACTTTCACTTTTGTAGGAACATTGGATATAATTGACTTGGTAAAGAAAATGATAGAAGAGATTGTGCTTCATGTGGACCTTCAGGTGAAGGAGAAATTACATCATTGTGATATCAAATAATTATTCCTTGATTGTTTGATAAAGTTGCTCAAACATGATTGATTTATGATCATAAATTTGCGATGTGAAGTATGTATCTGGAAGTATCGTTCGTTGATTTATCAGTTTTGCGAAATATCACATGTCTGATTCTTTTTGTTGCGTCAGTCACTTTTTGCTTTGCACGAGGCCGAAGTTGGGGACGGCGATGCCGAGCCGTGTACGAGTGAGAGCTGGCGGGAGCGAGTCTGAAACTTAACCGGGGGGCAACACAATGATGGGGGAGGTAAAGGGGATGGCGGTTAGGCCGGGGTAGGCCACGGGAAGGTGGAGGAATCGTGGTGGGAGATGAGGAAGAGATGTGGAAGAAACAAGATGAACATGTGGTGACGTGCTATTAACCGTTGGATAGTTGATCTGATGGCCAAAAATAGAAGTGACTGGCACGAGATGTTTTTTAGGTATAGATGCCCCCTTGATTTATTTACCATCATTTGCCCGTAGCAACGCACTGGCATTTAACTAGTATTTGTAGAGATTAATTAAAGATTGACTGATTCCTTCTTATATAAATGTTATCATCTATAGTTGGTGTTGCATTAATGTTTGTTTACCACTAGGTGAAAGCGTTGCCACGGATAAACAAAGATATAGATATTTAACAATAATTAAAGAGTCATTAATTCTACTATGATACATGCACATATAATATGTAATGCCTGATATGTGGTGCTGCCAAATATTTGTGGAGATTAATTAGAGATTGACTGAATCCTTCCCATATAAATGTTATATAATATAGCAAAAGATTGATCTGATTTGGCAGATAGAAATCAGTTAAAATAGATCGATGTGGTATAAATCGGTTCAAATAGTAGATTGGTGCCCATATAAATGTTACCAAATATAGCAAAGGTTGATCTGATTTGGCAAATAGAAACGGTTTAAATAGATCGATGTGGTATAAATCAGTTCAGATAGTTAGATTGGTGGGGTAGCGAACGCCTGGAAAAATGATGGAAGAGTGGGGGTGTACGCGAGAGGTTGGACGAAGGGATGGTGAGGAGAAACCTAGGTGAAAGATGGAACCCTAGGTTCTTTTTAAATGAAAAAAGTAGAGATTACACAATTGACCATTGAACTGTATTTTCTGTTGTCAACATGTCAGATGCCATATTCAGCTTAGAAATCAGCTTGGCCAGATCATATGCGTCATCTATAACACTAAGCTCCCTAATTTTAAAGTGCTCACAATCAATTGAGGTTTACAATTGAAATTGGGTAATCTGATTTTGACCGGGTCAACAATTTCTCAAAGCTATCTCATCTAATTGTTTTATACTATACACTATGCTTTCTAATTTTTAACGCCTCATAATTAATTAAGGTCTTCAATTTAAAATTGACTCATTAATTTTGACCGGGTCAACAATTTCTCAAGGAGCTCTCTCATTCAATTATTTTAATTCATTATATGCCCTAATTTTGAAGCTCTTCAATTCAACAGAGGTATTTTATTTTGGATCTGATTTACAATTTTGGTCGGACCAGTGATTTTTCAAATCAATCAGCAGCAACTGACCTATAAAAACATATCAATCATGTGCTTCCTCCCACCAGCTAGAAAAAAGAAGCACCACCATATGATACTGTAGCACCAATATAATACATGCAGCTACCCATGCATAAATTTCCCCGCATAAATATGGGTTTATTAGCGGATAACACAGAATCACACCCAGAAAGACCCACCAAATATCGTATTATAAAAAATAGAACACACTCCATCATCTCACTGCCCCCAGACTAAATATTCCATCAATTCCAAAATATAAAGGGTATTAGTTTTTTGGAAATTCAAATTCCTTTAACTTTGACCAGGTTCATAACCAAATTTACCGACATCCACAATATTAATAACAAATATGAAAATTAATTTCATGATGAATCTAATTATACTGATTTGATATTACGGATTTTGTTATATTTCTCTACTAATATGGTCAAACTTAAAAAGGTTTGACTTTTCAAAAAAGTAGTACATCTAATATTTTGAATCACATTGAGTATTTTTTTTTAGAAACCCAACAACACCAATGACGCAGCAAAGCGGCCCAACTCTTCTAGTATCTACCATGGTCGAGGGTACAGAAGAAGTCCTTGAGATATTTACTCCCATTAGTGTTCGGTCTCCTCTAAGCGAGTTCGAGTGTTTTCTTATTAAGAGAAGGGTCGGCCAGAGTTGCATTAAAATATTAAACAGAGGCATACACCCTAGACATAGAATTTAGATTGCAATTGGACCATAATCCTACAGCAGGCTTCAACTCAACACCAACCCCATCGTCGCATAGGACGAAGTTGACTTTCTCCGACCTGGGAATTGAAACGGCTAGGTATCACCACCAGCACGGACAACTGCCAGAAGTGGAAGATGCAGACGCCCAACCGAAACCTAATCACCTCCGATTAGGCCACAACGAGGCCGAGAGGAAGAAAAGGAGACATCACACAATGCACAGTGATTTATATAAAATAAAAGAGATGTTTATTTCCTGTTATAAGTATGTCTTCTGCTTCATAATAATTTAGAAAACTGCAGAAAACTTTCCAGGAACTCCATAAAATGTTTATTTCCAGGAACCTTTTAGGAACTCCGTGGAGGAAACCCTTTTCAGCGAAACATTTAAACTGGGTTGGTCTCGGACTGGTATTTTTCCTGGGTCATACAGCCCGAACTGGAATGAATTTAGGCCGCGAAAGTTGGTGCCGTACTCGGCCCAGCCCGCTTAGGCCATCCTAACCCGGCCGCAGGCCGCAGTCTCCCTGGAAAATCCTATGTGACGCTCGTTGCGTCAAGTTGTCGACGTTTCCCTGGGCGCAACTAGCAGTCTCCAGATTCGGGAGCGAGGGACGATCTGGCCCGGCCCGCCCACCGCTAATGCCATCCCGGTTTTGTGAACCTTCCAGGAGGTTCCTGAACCGTTTTTTTTTCGGTTTTGGGAACTTTCTAGAAGGTTCCTGAAGCGGTTTTTTTGCTGTCTCAATTTCTTTTTTTTCCTGTTTCTTCTTTTCTTTCCTCTCCTTTTTCTGTTTCATTGTTTCTGTCTTGTTTTCATTTTCAAAAAATACTTGTGTTTCTTTTTCTGTTTCCTAACTTTTTATTTTTCTGTTTTAATTTTTTCATTTTGTTTTTCTGTTTTCTTTTCTTTTCTCTGCCCTTTTCTTTTTTTCTTTTTCATGTTTCTTTGTTGAAAATTTCAAATCTTTATTCAGAATTTTATAACATCTTCTTGTTTTCAAAATTAGCTCCCAATTTGAAAAAATATATCAGAAATTTCAACAAATGTTTTCGTTTCCAAAAAAAAATCAGAAATTCAAAAAACGGTCGTGTTTCAAAAAGTATTTTTTGGAAATTTCATAAAATGTTCTTGTTTTCAAATTTTGTTCACAATTTCAAAAAATGTTAAGTATTCAAAAAAATATTCTCATTTCAAGGTTTGTCAAAATTTCAAAAAATGTTCGTGTTTCAAAAATTATTTTTAGAAGTTTCATAAAATATTCTTGTTTTCAAAATTTGTTCACAATTTTAAAACATGTTCGTGTTTTGAAAGATGTTCAGTATTTTTAAAAAATGTTCTCGGGTTCAAATTTTGTTTGAAATTTAAAACAATGTTCGTGTTTCAAAAAGTCTTTTTGCAAATTTCATAAATTTTTCTTTTTTGCAAATTTTGTTCGCAATTTAAAAAAATGTTCTTGTTTTAGAAAATGTTCAGTAATTTCAAAAAAATGTTCTCGTTTTCAAATTTTGTTATGTTCATGTTTTCAGAAAATGTTCAGGAATTTTGAAATTTGTTCTCTTTCTGAAAATAGGTGCAGAATTTCATTCATAAGATGCCCATGTTTCAGAAAATGTACAGGAAGTCAAAATATGTTCGCATGTCATAAATTTGTTCACAATTTCAGAAAATTATCCGTGTTTCAGAAAATGTTTAGGAATTTTAAAAAATGTTTAGGAATTTTAAAAAATGTTTAGGAATCCTAGAAAATGTTCCTTTTAAAACAATCACAATGTCAAAAAATATTCAATTCGTTTTAAAAGTGTTCACGTTTTAGAAAATAGTTAGGTTTCACAAAAAATGTTCGTGTTTTTAAAAGTTTGTCATAAATTTTTGAAAATGTTCTTTTTTCTAAATATAATTCCCTTATGAAAAAGAAAACCACGTTCAAATTTTAAAAAAAGTTTTATTTTTCGCCGCCTATAGTTTATATTAACTGAGGTGGTATTTTAGGCAAAACGTATCTATGAACTCAGTGTCTATCGACATGGTTCACTCACTTGAGGTCTTGTGTTCGAAGCCATTTTTGGGAATTTTCTCTTTCAACTTTGTCGTTCCCATCCGCTTCTAATAAATATTATGTTCAACTTCTGTTACTATTGTTAGCTTGCCGCAGTGGTTAACTTTGTGGTCGTCTCTGGCATTGGTTGTGGGTTCGATTCCCACCACGGTGCTCGTTTTTCTTCATTTTTTACAGCGCGTAAAGGAAACGCCCGCTTTGCGGCCCACAAAGCCCGCTAAGGACATGCTCTGTGCGAAAGCGCGTCAATTTGACGCAAAATGCGTGCCTCTCTCCTTCCCCAAATCGCCACCGCTGCCGACTCCCAGCACCGCGGCAGCCTCCGGCGATCTCCCGCGCCGCCGCGTACCAGCGCCTATCCGCCTAGCCTCTCTCCTCAAGACCCCCTGCCGCCGCGAAATCCTCCGAGCCGACACCCTTCTCCCCAACCTTCCACGGCGGCGGCGGCGTGATTTGGTCGGAGCCCCAGCGTCTAGTAGTACAAGCTCCGCCTCGAATGGCAAAGGGCTCGGCCGCACGGTGGAAGCAGGGCTTCAGCTTCGTTCCCGACGGCACAGCCCCCTAAATCCTGCGCCTAAACCTTCCAAATCTCGAGTTTGTTCGGAGTGTCACTTGCCGCTTCCCTAATCAGCCGGAGGCGGCGGCGGTAGGAATGTCGGACGAAGATGGCGACCCCGACTGGCTTACTGCCTTCAAGGTATCCATCTCACCTTCCCTACTCAAACTTCTGCTTCAAATCCTCCCCGTGAAAGATGGCGACTCCGACTGGCTTACTGTCGCGAATGAGTTTTTTCTCTTTCGGGGAACAGCCTGCACGAAGATTTGTTGCAGAATATATTTATGGGCTGGTGCATTCTTCTTCTTTCCTGCTCTGCACTGAGCCAAGGTGGTCGAGACAAAAACTACTCATCTTTATTCTTTTTTTTGCGAGGAAATCATCTTTATTCCACGAATAGTCATGATGAACTGCTTTGGTTATTACAATGGGATGAGATGAACACATACACACATATACACAAACAGCTATAGCTTTCTAAGTAGCACATGACAAGCATCATCATCCAGATATCACCCCAAAGTCATCAAATTCAGATTACTTATGGCAACAGCAATATCCATATGGGTGGTGCTCACAATAGCTCCTGAGGTAGTCGTAGCCTTTGCTTACACAGAAGTTTCGACACTTGCGTTGGTCATGATCATGCACCGGTTTGTTGCATTCCCACATATATTCACAGTATATGTCAGTATCTATGCTTTTTCTTACGCAAGTGTTTTGGCAGTTGTGCCCGCCAAAATCATGCACCTGTCTCTTGGATCCCACATCAGGATACGTGTCTGCATGCGCACACACGCACAAAAAGAACTACGAACAATTAGTACGTGTGTGTCTCATATGAATGAAATAATGGAACAATGAAACATCATGTAGTAAGAAATACTACTTTACATACGCTTGGCATTGCATGACAGGGAGGCCGACATGACCAGAAGAGCTACGACCAAGCACAGAAATTGTGTGTTGTTCCTGGCATGTGCCATGGCGAATGACTGGCTAACTAATTAATCCTCTTCTTTTAGACGGTGTTGTCTTTTGGGTCGATGGATGTTTTGTGTGTTCTATAATGGTGTTCGTAGTATATATACGCGTGAGAGCGGTTCTTTGGTCAAGGGGGAGGTTAATCAATTCTTATCATATCTTTTCATCGTACACTAATGCACGAGTAGATATAGATATCACTACACACACACACACACACACACACACACACGGGAGTGCATATATCCACTCGGTCAATCTCCTGTATATCTATATCTACTCATGCGTATATATCTATATCTATATCTACTCGTGCGCATATATCTATATCAATATCTATATCTAATGCACGAGTAGATATAGATATGAGAAATGTTTGTTTATCACTAGGTGGGCACTCGAGGTGGGATCTTGGTGGCTTGGGATGCCACCGTTACGCGGCTATCGAATCCGCACTACACGGATCATACGTTAACAGCGCTTGTGATGTGCCCGGAGGACGAACGGCCATGGTGGCTCACTTGTGTCTACGGGCCACAAGATGAGGTGGACAAAGTGGCTTTCTTGCAAGACCTTGTTGACATTCGGGACTTGCACGATGGACCCTGGTTGGTAGCGGGGGACTTTAATCTTATTGCCCGGGAGGAGGACAAAATCAATGCGTTGATCAACCGTAGGATGATGGGAAGGTTCAGAGCTAAGCTGAACTTGCTTGAACTGAAGGAGCTCTATCTGAATGGGAGACGCTATACGTGGTCGAATGAGAGGCAGATGGCTACTTTGGAGAACATTGACCATGTGTTCGTGTCAAACGAGTGGGATGAGGCGTACCCGACGTGTTTCCTTTCGGCTCTAGGTACTGCGGTCTCCGACCATTGCCCACTGATGTTGGATATGAATGTCTCCATCTGCACAAAGAAGAGGTTCAAGTTTGAGGCATTTTGGACCCGTGCGGAGGGTTTTTTCGATGTGGTCAAGATGGCTTGGTCCATGACTCCGGCGGCCTCTAATGATTACCTCACTTTGCAAAGCAAGCTAAGGGCTACGGCTATGTGTCTACAAAAGTGGAGTGATCGTTGGATCGACAACGTGAAACTTCAAATTGCCATTGCTATCGAGGTCATTAAGCAGCTCGATTTGGCTATGGAGGCAAGGACGCTTTCGGATGCAGAGAGGGAATTGCGCAAGTGTTTAAAGAGGAAGCTTCTAGGGTTGAGCTCTTTGGAGCGAACAATTTCTAGGCAGAGATCCAGAATGTTGCATCTGCAGGAGGGAGACGGGAACACGAGGTTGTTCCATCAACAAGCGGGTCATAGACAAAGAAAGAATGTACTGAGGACGGTCAAGTACAATGATCATTTGTACTCCGGCCAGGATGAGGTGGCTTCGGCGGTGGATGCATACTTTGGTGCGGCTTTTGGGGTGCATGCCCTCGTAGATATGCGCTTAACATGGACGAGCTGGGTCTTCCATGCCTGAATCTAGAGCATCTTGAGCGGCCGTTTACGGAGGAGGAGGTGGAAGGAGTGATCAAGACGATGCCTCGGGATAAAGCGCCGGGCCCGGATGGTTTCACGGGCAGATTCTATGCGACTTGCTGGAGTATAATCAAGGAGGATTTCATGAGAGCAATGGGCTACTTCTACAATGGTGACATGAGGGGTTTGGCGACCATCAACAAGTCCTTGGTCTCTCTTTTGCCCAAGAAGGATGGTGCCCTGGAGGTGTGTGACTTCAGACCCATAAACCTTGTGCATGGGGATGTGAAGATCTTCGAGAAGGTGCTTGCGTGTAGACTCGTGGAAGATCTACCTAAGCTGGTCGGTAATCATCAAAGTGCTTTCGTCAAGGGCAGATTCTTGCATGACAATTTCATGCTTGTGCAAAGTATGGCAAGACGGCTTCATGCTCGGAAGAGCTCGGTGATTTTGCTTAAGCTAGACATCTCGAAAGCTTTCGACTCGGTGCAATGGCCCTTCTTGGTGGAGGTGTTGCAGCATATGGGTTTCGGGCCAAGGTGGAGGTCTTGGATTTGTGGAATACTTTCAACCTCGACCACAAAAGTAATGGTCAATGGTGCGTTGGGAGACACGATCTATAACTGCGAGGGGCTACGGCAAGGGGATCCTATCTCCCCAATGCTTTGTATTCTCATTATGGAGCCAATGCAAAGGATGATGCAACTAGCTGTGACCCGTGGAGTGATGGAGCCATTGGCGCCTGTGGGAATGGAGAAGCGACTATCATTCTTTGCGGATGATGTTGTCCTATTTGTCAAGCCAAATAAGGTAGACCTTGCGGCATGCAAGTGTATTTTGGAGCTTTTCGGCGAAGCTTCGAGACTAAGGATCAACATGCAAAAATCGGACGCTATTCCTATTAGATGCTCGGAGGAGCAAATTACCATGGCAAGTGCTGAGCTCCAATGCCCCTTGGGAGCCTTCCCAATCAAGTATTTGGGGCTGCCACTCTCATTAAGGAGGCCATCGGCGAGTCAGTTGAAGTATTTGGTGGATCAAATGGCTAATAAGCTTCAAAGATGGAAGGCATCACTTATGCCAAAGAGTGGCAGACTAACCTTGGTCCAATCAGTGCTTTGTGCCATGCCGATCCATGCAATGATGGCGTTGGATCTACCGTTGAGAACACTCAATGCAATGAAGAAGATTTGCAGAGGTTTCTTGTGGTGTAGACACGCGGAGGCTAATGGTGGAAATTGTGCGGTGGCTTGGGACGTGGTGTGCGCACCGAAGTGGGCAGGTGGCCTTGGCTTGCCAAACTTGCGTTGGATGAACATAGCTATGCAAGCGAGATGGCCGTGGCTTGCGAGGACTGACGAGACGAGGCCATGGAGAGAGTTCAAGATAAAGGTCCCGAAGGAGTCTTTGGGGATTTGCATGGCGGCTATGAGGAGTGTGGCCAACTCTAGGCTCACGACACGCTTTTGGGAGGACCGTTGGCTTGATGGTAACAGGATTCAGGAGGTTGCACCGCTTCTCTACAATTTGGTTCCTAAGCGCATCAGAGATTCCAGGTTTGTTGGTCCGGTGGTGGAGAATGGGAGTTGGGCATTGGACATTGGCCCGGATATTGGACCGGCTGTGCTGCATGAGTTCCTTTTGGTATGGCATAGGGTTTCAGCTTGGGAGCCAAGGGTGGATGTGCCTGATAAGGTGGTCTGGTCATGGGAGGCCATCGGACAGTTCTCCGTGAAATCTGCTTATGCGGCTGGTTTTTGGGGTCGAGAAGGAAGCCTGACGGCAGATCTAACTTGGAAATCACGTGCACCCTCATGGTGCAGGTTCTTCACGTGGTTGGCCCTCAAGGACCGGTGTTGGACGTCGGACCGGCTAGCGAGAAGAGGGTTACCACACCAGGACGCATGCCCATTTTGTGACCAGGAGGATGAAACCATTAACCACATTCTACTTGGTACGTCTCCAACGTACCTATAAATTTTTGATTGCTCCATGCTACTTTATCTACTGTTTTGGACTATATTGGGCTTTATTTTCCATTTTTATATTATTTTTGGGACTAACCTATTAACCGGAGGCCCAACCCAGAATTGCTGTTTTTTGCCTATTTCAGTATTTCGAAGAAACGGAATATCAAACGGAGTCCAAACGTAATGAAATCTTCGGGAACGTGATTTTCTCACCGAACGTGAACCAGGAGACTTGGACCCTGCTCCAAGGAACAAAAGAGGCGGTCACGAGGGTGGAGGGCGCCCCCCTCAATGGGCACGCCCCCTACCTCATGGGCCCCCTGCTGCTCCACCGACGTACTCCTTCCTCCTATATATGCCTACCTATCCCCGACAGATCAGAACGGGAGCCAAAAACCTAATTCCACCGCCGTAACCTTCTGTATCCACGAGATCCCATCTTAGGGCCTGTTCTGGAGCTCCGCCGGAGGGGGCATCTACCACGGAGGGCTTCTACATCAACACCATAGCCCCTCCGATGAAGTGTGAGTAGTTTACTTCAGACCTTCGGGTCCATAGCTAGTAGCTAGATGACTTCTTCTCTCTTTTTGGATCTCAATACAATGTTCTCCCCCTCTCTTGTGGAGAACTATTCGATGTAATCTTCTTTTTGCGGTGTGTTTGTTGAGACCGATGAATTGTGGGTTTATGATCCAGATTATCTATGGAAAATATTTGAATCTTCTCTGAATTCTTTTATGTATGATTGAGTTATCTTTGCAAGTCTCTTCGAATTATCCATTTGGTTTGGCCAACTAGATTGGTAGTTCTTGCAATGGGAGAAGTGCTTAGCTTTGGGTTCGATCTCGCGGTGTCCTTACCCAGTGACAGAAAGGGTTGCAAGGCACGTATTGTATTGTTGCCATCGAGGATAACAAGATGGGGGTTTTATCATATTGCATGAATTTATCCCTCTACATCATGTCATCTTGCTTAAGGCGTTACTCTGTTTTTAACTTAATACTCTAGATGCATGCTGGATAGCGGTCGATGAGTGGAGTAATAGTAGTAGATGCAGAATCATTTCGATCTACTTGTCTCGGACGTGATGCCTATATACCTTATCATTGCCTAGATATGTTCATAACTATGCTCAATTCTGTCAATTGCTCAACAGTAATTTGTTCACCCACCGTAGATTATTTATGCTCTTGAGAGAAGCCACTGGTGAAACCTATGGCCCCCGGGTCTATTCTCATCATATCAATCTCTATCGCTTTATTACTTGCTTTATTTTTACTTTGCCTTTTACTTTTCACTTTGCATCTATCTATCAAAAATACCAAAAATATTATTTATCATCTCTATCAGATCTCATCCTTGTAAGTGACCGTGAAGGGATTGACAACCCCTAATCGCGTTGGTTGCGAGTAGCTATCATTTTGTGTAGGTACGAGGGACTTGTGCATGGTCTCCTACTGGATTGATACCTTGGTTCTCAAAAACTGAGGGAAATACTTACGCAACTTTACTGCATCATCCTCTCCTCTTCGGGGAAATCCAACGCAGTGCTCAAGAGGTAGCAAGAAGAATTTCTGGCGCCGTTGCCGGGGAGGCTCACGCAAGCAAGTCAACAATACCAAGTACCCATCACAATCTCTATCTCTCGCATTACATTATTTGCCTCTCGTTTTCCTCTCCCCCACTTCACCATTGCCGTTTTATTCGCCCTTTCTTTCTCAACCTCCTCCTCTCTTTTCCGTTTGCTTTTTTCCCGTTTCCTTTTTGTTTGCTTGCGTGTTGGATTACTTGTTGCCATGGCACAAGATAATACCAAATTGTGTGACTTTTCGAATACCAATAATAATGATTTCCTTAGTACTTCGATTGCTCCTCTTAATAATGATGAGTCTTGTGAAATCAATACTGCTTTGTTGAATCTTGTTATGAAAGATCAATTCGCTGGCCTTTCTAGTGAAGATGCCGCTACTCATCTAAACAATTTTGTTGATTTTTGTGGTATGCAAAAGAAGAAAGATACGGATAACAATATTGTCAAATTAAAGTTATTTCCGTTTTCACTTAGAGATCATGCTAAAGTTTGGTTTTCATCTTTGCCTAAAAATAGTATTGATTCTTGGAACAAGTGCAAAGATGCTTTTATCTCTAAGTATTTTCCTCCCGCTAAGATTATCACTCTTAGGAGCGACATCATAAATTTTAAACAACTTGATCATGAGCATGTTGCCCAATCTTGGGAAAGAATGAAATTAATGCTTCACAATTGCCCTACTCATGGTTTGAATTTATGGATGATCATACAAATTTTTTATGCCGGATTGAATTTTGCTTCTAGAAATCTTTTAGATTCGGCCGCGAGAGGCACGTTTATGGAAATTACGTTAGGAGACGCTACAAAATTGCTTGATAATATTATGGCCAATTATTCTCAATGGCACATCGAAAGATCTTCTAGTAAAAAAGTGCATGCTATAGAAGAAATTAATGTTTTGAGTGGAAAGATGGATGAACTTATGAATATGTTTGCTCCTAAAAATACTCCTCTTGATCTCAATGATATGCCTTTGTCTACCTTGCTTGAGAATAATAATGAATCTATGGATGTGAATTTTTTTGGTAGGAATATTTTTGGAAACAACACGTATAGAGGGAATTTTAATCCTAGGCCTTATCCTAGTAATCCTTCTAATAATTATGGAAATTCCTACAACAACTCTTATGAAAATTTTAATAAGATGCCCTCTGAATTTGAGAGTAGTGTTAAAGAGTTTATGAATTCACAAAAGAATTTTAATGCCTTGCTTGAAGAGAAAATGGTTAAAGTTGATGATTTGGCTAGGAACGTTGATAGAATTTCTCTCGAGATATATTCTTTAAAGCTTAGAATTATTCCTCCTAAGCATGATATCAATGAGTCTCTCAAAGCCATGAAAATTTCCATTGATGAGTGCAAAGAAAGAACCGCTAGGATGCGTGCTTCCAAAGATGCCTTTATTAAAGCGTATTCTTCCAATTCCCATGAAAATCAAGATGAAGATCTAAAAATTATTGATGTGTCCCCCATTAAATCCTTGTTTTGCAATATGAATCTTGATGAAACTGAATATGATCTTCCTTTACCTAGAAGGCGTTCTAAGAATTCAGAGTTTCTAGATCTTGATGATGAAATTGATGAAAGTGGGATTGAAAGAAATAAAAACCTAGATGTTGCTAAACCCACTATTTTGGATCTCAAGGAATTTAATTATGAAAATTGCTCTTTGATTGGTTGTATTTCCTTGTTGCAATCCGTGCTAGATTCTCCACATGCTTATAGTCAAAATAAAGCCTTTATCGAACACATTGTTGATGCCTTGATGCAATCTTATGAAGAAAAACTTGAGTTGAAAGTTTCTATCCCTAGAAAACTCTATGATGAGTGGGAACCTACTATTAAAATTAAAATCAAATATTATGAGTTTCATGCTTTGTGTGAGTTGGGTGCTAGTGTCTCTACTATTCCCAAAGCTCTGTGTGATTTGCTAGACTTCCGTGACTTTGATGATTGCTCTCTAAACTTGCACCTTGCGGATTCCAATATTAAAAAGCCTATGGGAAGAATTAATGATGTTCTTATTGTTGCAAATAGGAATTATGTGCCCGTAGATTTTATTGTTATTGATATAGATTGCAATCCTTCATGTCCTATTATTTTTGGTAGACCTTTCCTTAGAACGATTGGTGCAATTATTGATATGAAGGAAGGGAATATTAGATTCCAATTTCCCTTAAAGAAGGGCATGGAAAGAAAATAAAATTACCATATGAATCTATCATGAGAGTCACTTATGGATTGTGTACCAAAGATGGCAATACGTAGATCTATCCTTGCTTTTATGCCTAGCTAGGGGCGTTAAAAGATAGCGTTTGTTGGGAGGCAACCCAATTTTATTTTGTGTTTTTTGTTTTTGTTTCTGTTTAGTAATAAATAATCCATCTAGCCTCTGTTTAGATATGGTTTTGTCTTTTAATTAGTGTTTGTGCCAAGTAGAACCTATAGGATAACCTATGATGATAGTTGATTTGATTCTGCTGAAAAACAGAAACCTTGCACGCACGAATATAATTTTGTTAAATCACAGGAACGTGATTTTGCGTTGATTCTTTTTGCTTCTGTTCAATAAACAATTTTTCCAAGACTTCCTATTTTGGTAGAATTTTTAGAGTTCCAGAAGTTTGCGTTAGTTACAGATTGCTACAAACTGTTCTGTTTTTGACAGATTCTGTTTTACGTGTGTTGTTTGCTTATTTTGAAGAATCTATGGCTAGTAAAATACTTTATAATCCATAGAGAAGTTGGAATACAGTAGGTTTAACACCAATATAAATAAAGAATGAGTTCATTACAGTACCTTGAAGTAGTCTTTTGTTTTCTTTCTCTAACGGAGCTCACGAGATTTCTGTTGAGTTTTGTGTTGTGAAGTTTCCAAGTTTTGGGCGAATTCTTTTGATGGATTATGGAACAAGGAGTGGCAAGAGCCTGAGCTTGGGTATGCCCATGGCACCCCCAAGATAATCCAAGGACACCAAAAAGTCAAAGCTTGGGGATGCCCCGGAAGGCATCCCCTCTTGCTACCTCTTGAGCACTGCGTTGGATTTCCCCGAAGAGGCAGTACTAAAAAAAGGGCTATAGATGGGATTGGCACTAATGGCGCACCAGACAAGTGGTGCGCCATTAGTATATACTAATGGCGCACCACCTTCTGATGCGCCATTAGTGTTGAAACTACTAATGGCGCACCTGGCCCATGGTGCGCCATTAGTATCAAAAAAAAAATTTGAACTAGTGCGCCTGTCCAAACATACTAATGGCGCATCCATAGGAAGTGCGCCATTACTAGTTGTAACTAGTAATGGCGCACCAGTCAGAAAGTGCGCCACTAATGTTATTTTTTTATTATTTTTTTATTCCTTTTTCTGCAAAACTACTAATGGCGCACTCACCCGCGGTGCGCCATTAGCATGTATGTACTTATGGCGCACCGAGGGGTGGTGCGCCATTAGTATTGTGGCGCCCCTACTTCGTACCGATCCCCTCTCTCTCCCTCGCCCTCGCCCGCGATCCCCTTCCCCGATCTCCTCTCCCGACGCCACCGTCGCCCCGCCCCGACACCACCGTCGCCCCGCCGCCCTCGACGCCACCGTCGCCCCGCCGCCCCAGCACCGCCCCGACACCACCGTCGCATGAGAAGAGGGAGGGGCAGATGCATGAGAAGGAGGACGACTAGGCGGCGACGCGCCCGCCCAAGTGTAACTAATTCCTCTCTCTTCTTTGCAGGATCTAATCTCTCCCATGGCGGTCGGCGGCGCTCTGGCCGTGGAGGCCTGCTCCTCATGCTCCTCCTCTGGTATGCCTCTTCACCCCTGCCTCTCCTTCTCTCTTTTTTCCTCTCGCTCTAGGGTTAGGATTCAATCCTCTTTAAGAGAAAAAACAACCCAAGTGTAACTGATTCCTCTCTCTTCTTTGCAGGATCTAATTCTTGATTCTTGCGTCGGTCTGAACTGTGCGATTTACGTTTCGTCAGAGGTGAGCCACTTTTTCCCCGCTTGCTTTCTACCTGTTCGATGAAGTGCGGTCGTGCTTAGAATCCTTTTTCTGTTTGGGGTTAAGATTTGTCCTATTCCCTTCTGCTCGTGCTGTTGTATATACTGTTTTTAGCATTCTTGGTAGAAGAGTTTCCTTGTGGGTAGAAAGCTTGGTTGTGTCCTGATTTATGAACTGTTTTCTTCTAGGTCTGTTCTTGGGATTCTAGTGCTGTTGATTTCGTCAAGGGCCTCATCTGCTTTCTTTCATCTTGTGAAGGTGATTATTATTAGTACTTTCCCTGCTAATTGTTTATTGTTTCAATACATTTTGTTCCTCTAACATAGTGTCTTTAGCGTTCTTGGTAGAACGGTTTTATTGTGCATGGAATGTTTTATCCTCTCACCTTATACTATTTATTTGTGTGCTTACATATATTCTTTCCTGCTTTGTATTGTGTAATTACTTCGTTTACCTAGAATGTGTGCTCTGGTGTCCTTTGTTCTTCCAATTTTGGAACTGTGGCAGCACAATGTGCATTGCTTCCGCCTTTTTACTTGTGTGGGATCGACGAGAATGGTCATGTGCTTGCTGGTGTAGAGATTGATGTTCCTGGGGATGGCCTTATAGGTAATAAACTGTGATGACCCAAGAGGGGATCGGCTTCACGGCCAGAGGTAAGGGACGAGGAGAGGAGCAGGATAGGTGAGAAGGAGAGAAAGGGGATGAGGGCAACTAGACTTTTCTTATTTCCTCTCCTCCACGGAGTACAGGGTAGGTCTCTTATACTTGCACACACACACCTGGCCACATGTGGCCCACTGGCACACACACGCTCACCCCTTTCTATCTATTTCACCTTCCAGGTCCACCGATACTCATGTATCAGGTGTGACATTTGCCTCCCCTTGAGCGCGAGCGTCTTCATCCCAACAGCTTGCCTCCGGGTAGCGCTGACGGAGCACAGAATAATCCTCCCAGGTCGAGGATTCAGGAGCTAACGAAGACCACTGAACTTTGACCTGCACAATTGAGTTGTTGCCTTTCTTCACCATGCGACGTTCGAGAATGGCAATAGGTTGTACCGGTGCCGCTGTGAGGTTCGGTGCACGGGGTAGCTCTGAGAAAACTGGACTGTAGTCCGGAGTGAAGGGCTTGAGCTGCGAGACATGAAAAACTGGGTGTATGCGACTGTCGTCCGGCAACTGGAGCTTGTAAGCCAAAGGACCAATGCGTTCCAGAATCTGAAATGGACCAAAGAACTTGTACGCCAATTTGGGGTACGGGCGGTTAGCCACTGTTGACTGTGTATATGGCTGAAGCTTGAGCAGCACTGAATCACCCACTTCGAAGGAACGCTCTGTACGATTGCGATCAGTCTTTTGCTTGCACCTGTTTTGAGCCCGCGCCAATTGATCACGGAGCCAGCCACTGTGAGTTGCCCAGTCCAGCTCGGTGCTTGCATCCGCGGGCAACCTGGTGGCCAAAGTAGGTAGACCACCCAGGTTGGGTTCTTTGCCGTAGAGTGCCTGGAACGGTGTTGTGTTTAGCGATGAGTGATAGGTGGTATTGTACCAGAACTCAGCCGTGGACAGCCACTTTCGCCACTGCTTGGGATTGTCATGCACCGCACATCGCAGATACATCTCGAGGCACTGATTGACGCGCTCGCTCTGTCCATCCGTCTGAGGGTGATATGCTGTCGAGTAACTGAGCTTGGTGCCGGCGGCGTCGTGGAGAGCACGCCACATTTTGCTTGTGAAGATAGGATCATGATCCGAGACAATCGAGTGTGGCACCCCGTGCAGCTTGATGATGATGTCCCAGAATGCACGCGCCACTGTTGCTGCTGTGAAGGGGTGACGCAAGGGCACAAAATGCGCGTACTTAGTGAACCGGTCAACAACGACCATGATCACCTCACAGCCCTCAGACAGTGGCAAACCTTCGATGAAGTCCATGGTGAGGTCATGCCATGGCTCTGTAGGGATGGGCAGAGGTTGCAGCAGTCCGGGTGGCTTGATATGCTCGTGCTTGGCGTGTTGGCAAACGGCACACTGGTGCACGAATTCCTCCACGGCCTGCTTGAGGCCCCGCCAGGCAAATAGCTTCTTGAGGCGCTGATATGTGGCCGTGACTCCAGAGTGACCCCCAATTGCGCTGGCATGGAAAGCACTGATTAGTTTGGTCTGGAGTGCGGTGTTGGCACCAATCCAGAGCCGGTCCTGAAGGCGGATCACGCCTTGCCTGAGCTCGTAGCCATGCTCATCCGGACTGAAGACAGCCAACCGTTGCAGCAGATCTTGGGCGTCAGCGTCCGTCTCGTATGAGTTCGCGACTTCTTGCAGCCACTGTGGTTGGCACACGGAGATGGCATCGAGGGAAAGAAGATGCCCGACGCGAGACAATGCATCTGCGGCACCATTGTCAACACCGCGCCGGTACTTGAACGAGAATTGCAGTCCCACAAGCTTGGACATCGCCTTGTGCTGTAACTCGGTGTCCAACTGTTGCTCCCCCAAGCTGCACAAGCTCTTATGATCCGTGACGATGACGAATGGTGCCCGTTGTAGGTAGGCGCGCCACCTGTCTATCGCCATGATCACCGCAAGGAATTCTTTCTCGTAAATGGAACGGCGTTGATTGCGTGTGCCTAGAGCCTTGCTTAAGTAGGCGACAGGGTGGCCTTCTTGTACTAGGACAGCGCCCACACCCGTATCACACGCGTCCGTCTCGATGGAGAACGGGCGGTTGAAATCAGGCAGAGATAGCACTGGGGTGTTCACCATTGCTTGTTTGAGGAGGTCGAACGCCGCTTGAGCTTGATCTATCCAACTGAATCCTTTCTTAGTGAGCAATTGAGTCAATGGCTTGGCGAGAATCCCATAGTTCTTCACAAACTTGCGGTAATAGCCTGTCAAACCCAGAAAACCCCGGAGTTCAGTGGCATTTGTCGGTGTCGGCCGCGCAGACATGGCACTAGTCTTGCTCTTATCAGTTGCCACGCCCTCCCTGGAAATAACATTCCCGAGGTACTCAATGCTGGGCTGTGCGAAGGAGCACTTGGATTGTTTGGCATACAGTTGATGTTGTCGCAGAATGGAGAAGACGGTGCGCAGATGATCAACATGCTCCTGCAGAGAACGGCTGAACACCAAGATGTCATCGAGAAAAGTAATGACGAACTTACGATTTGGTCCGGAGAACACCGAGTTTATGACACATTGGAATGTGGGTGGTCCGTTGGTGACCCCAAATGGCATGACACGGAACTCAAAGTGGCCGTGATGCGTTTTGAATGCAGTTTTCTCCTCGTCGCCTTTTTTCATACGGATCTGATGGTATCCAGCTCGCAGATCGATCTTGGAAAAGAAGGCGGCGCCAGCAAGTTCATCCAGTAGCTCGTCGATGACGGGAAGGGGAAATCTGTTTTTGATGGTCACCATGTTCAGGCGTCTGTAATCTACGCAGAAGCGCCAGGTTCCATCCTTCTTTTTCACCAGGAGTACAGGAGCGGCGTAGGGACTCATACTATGAGTAATGATCCCTGTCCGCAGCATTTCCGTAACCTGACGCTCTATCTCGTCTTTCTGCAACGGAGAATAACGGTACGGGCGACAGTTGATTGGTGTGGCCCCCGGTTCTAGAGTGATAGCATGGTCGTATTGACGGCGGGGAGGTAATCCTGTAGGTTCAGCAAAGACATCACTGAACTCCGTTAGAATGCGTTGGATCACAACTGGTGGTGGTTGAGCTGTTGCTGAATCTGGTATTGGCGCCATTTGGAGTTCTATTAAAGCAGCCCCCCAAATCTCGTTTGCATCATGCATTTGCCAAAGAGAAGCAGCATCCAAAGCAGTAAGGGTTGGCGATTCATCCGATCTAACTCCCTGTAGGTGTACTGCTGTCCCATCACGCTCGAATTGCATTGTTTTCAACTGCCAATCACACTTCATGGGGCTATGTTGCGCTAGCCAGTCGACGCCGAGAACTGCATCATAGACGCCCAAGTCCAGCACACGCATATCTGTGCTGAATGTGTGTTCCTGGCTGCACCACTGGAGCTGCGGTACCATGGCTGTGCAGTTCAGTCGCTGGCCATTGGCTACCCGTACAGCAATGGAAGGAATGGGTGTTGTTGTTGCTCCAATTCTGACAGCAAATGTTGAATTGACAAAACTGTGCGTGCTCCCCGAGTCCACCAACAGCAGCATCGTCTGGTTACCCACAGTTGCTCGCAGGCGAATGGTTTCCGCTGTTTCCGTGCCTTCCACCGCGTGTGCAGAAAGAAGGCAGCACGCGGGCTCTGCAGCCCCGTCTGGCTCATCAAGTAACTGCAGCGCGTGCACGGCTTCGTCAGATAGCACTTCCCCATGATCACCCACCTCTATTGTGAGCAACTGCGCTGAGCGTTTGCATTGATGGTCCCTGGAGTATTTGTCGCCACAACGAAAACAGAGGCCATGCTGGCGTCTGTAGTCTCGCAGCTGCCGCTCGCGCCCGAAGTCGTCCGGGGCTTGCTTAGGTGCCGGAACGACGCGGGGTACTAAAGTGGCAGGTGGCACTGATGGTGTTGGGGGAGGACGTCCCAACGCCGGTGGCACGCTAGGCAGTGGCGGTGGCCGTCCTGCAGAAGCGGGTCGTAGGCGAGGGCGCTGAATGTCCAATTCCTCCTCCTGTATGCGTGCAAATACGGTGGCTCTGGTAATGCTGGTCGGTGCTTGGATGCGCACCGCGGCTCGCAATTCATCTTTGAGGCCGAGCAAAAATTGGGTGACAAAAAATTTGGAGCTCAATGTGGCGTCGAGTGCGATCATGTTGTACATGTGCACCTCAAATTGCTGCCTGTACTCTGCGACTGTGCCTGTCTGTCGAAGCTGCAACAAATCATGCATCGAGGACTCGAACTCCTCAGGGCCGAATTCCTCTTCCACTGCCCGGCGAAACAAATCCCAAGTGATCACTGGATGCGTCTGACGGAAGGCCCGAAGCCAGAGAGCGGCATGGCCTTCGACGTAGAGTGCTGATGTTGCCACCCAGTTGTGTTGTGGCACATGGTAGAGCTCGAAGTAAGCCAAGCAACGATCCAGCCAAACACGGGGGGCAGCACCATCGAAACGAGGGAAATGATGTTTGGGTGGCCTGACGGAGTACTCCTCCCGTGGCGCTGGTGCTGACTGAAACCCCCGCTCCGGCAACCCGATCTGGTCATCTGGCTTGGATAGAAGTGGCGGCCCTTCGTTTGTGAGCCGTGCGAGCGGCGCTGACCCCGCGATAGTCTGCGGTATGGGCAGGGCGCTTGGCGGAGACGCGACGCGCGGGTCGGGTGGTGGTGGTGGAGGCCCCGTCCGCACGGCAGGTGTGTGTAGCACCGCCGTCGATGGATCGTCCACCTGGGAACCCGTGGATGGGGTTGACGACGCGGATGCGGACGCAGCCTTACGCACGTCATCGACCTCTGCTTGAGTAAGGCCGGTCTGCTTCGACAAGCTCTGCAACTCGTGGGAGACCTGAGTGTTGAACGCCGTCTGCGCCTCTGCTCGCGTGTCTGCCAAGTCCCTCTCCTCGTCGAATCTGGACAGGAGCTTCTCCATCAGGGCGGTGAGGTTGGCTGTCTGAGTTTCCATGGCGGCTATCACCTGCCTTGCCTGCGCTGAGGGCTTGGAGGGCGCCGTGGCTCCAGCCCCGAGTAGATCGAACCCCGCCGAGGATTTCGAGCGACCTCACCGGAGTGAAATCGCACCTGCGGCGGTGGATGTTACCGATCTGACCAAGGGAGTAGGAAGAACCGCGGCGGAACAAAATTTAAGGAAATTTTGCTGGCTCTGAGATACCAAATGTGACGACCCAAGAGGGGATCGACTTCACGGCCAGAGGTAAGGGACGAGGAGAGGAGCAGGATAGGTGAGAAGGAGAGAAAGGGGATGAGGGCAACTAGACTTTTCTTATTTCCTCTCCTCCACGGAGTACAGGGTAGGTCTCTTATACTTGCACACACACGCCTGGCCACATGTGGCCCACTGGCACACACACGCTCACCCCTTTCTATCTATTTCACCTTCCAGGTCCACCGATACTCATGTATCAGGTGTGACATAAACCTAGGTTTATTTTAGATTCAAATCACTTAGCTTTTTTTGAGCCATGGAACCTACAGTTTTACACTGCCAGATTGAGACATGGAAATTCATGATGTACTTTGCGAGACCCCTGTCCGTTAGTGCCTCTTTGATCGGCTCTGCTATGGCATTGGATAAGCCTTTAGTATAGTGAGCTTTGGTAGAAAATGGTTCTGCCATTCTTGAACAGCACCTGTACTAAAACTGAATAATTAAATGCAACCAACATAGACTTTCCTGCTATCTATGATTACTCAACAAGTTCTTTTAGTTTTAGTCTGACATGGTAGCTAACACCAATTGTTCATATCTATCTTCTTTGACCATACTACATATGCATAGTACTGATCAATGGCAATAATCCTTATATGGCCTTTTCTATGAGCGATAATCTAACATTTATAAAATCATCTTAGGATTTCCTAATGGATCCTGTACACATTCCACCAAGGGTTATTTTGGATGCTATGCTGAACACACTCTATAGCTCCCAAAAGCTGTGTACTACACCCAGCCTAAAGGAGACATTGGTATAGAGACTGATTGAGTATTATCCATCTCTGCAGCACTTGCCAAAGAGCACTATCAAGAGATTTGTTTGTCAGTCTGAGTCATCTTGCTACTTTTGCACGTTTATTTGCATATGAAATCACCAGAATTTTCGCCATGGCTCTGGTTCTTGACATGGTGCTTAAAAGCACTCATCCCATCTTGATTATTCGCATACAGTTTTTTGTTTTTGTTTTTACGGATTCACTTCTATCGACATTTTTTTATGTCCCTTTTTATGACCAGCTTGGTCATTTGGTCTGGATGGAGTCATTCAACTCGGAAAGAAAAAAGAATTTGAGAATGCTTTATCTTTCATGCAATAGTTGCGGTCAATTGTTCTTGGTTTTTCCTGTAGTAGTTGATAATCAGTCTGAACAATAGTAGATTAGTAAAGCCAATAGCAGTTAATTTGAGACGACTTTTATCTTCCCTACAGTAGTTAAGGTTGATTGTTCTTAGTTTTCCCTGTAGTGTTTAATTTGATTGTTCTGAGCATTCAAATTGTACTCTGTTTGTTTCTCTCCTACTCTTTTCTGACAAATGTTATTATCTGTGCTTCATTACTACTCTCTCTAAATCATGTGAGAGTTGAATGATGTTGCAGGATAACTATTGATGGTGAAAAGATTGTTGTTTTTTATACTGGTATAGGGGGGGTATAATACAAATGGTCCTTCAAATCCAGTTGGAAGCTCCTCCCTGTAATTGATGAAGGCAGGATTTACTATTTCTTGGGAGTAAGAGGTTTATTTGTTGAACCATGATATCTAAGGGAGTAAGAGGCAACGTCCAGGTTGGTACATAATGGTTCTTAGTCTTTTGCTTTATGACATCGAATGAACTTTGCCATTCTAAGTGTCTATCATGTCCTGCATAGTTTTTTATTTTGTGTAAGCTAAGAGTATTCATAGTTCCATTTTCCTATTTTTGGCAGGGGTATCTAAGAGAGCTGGTCCAGGCTTGATGGAAATCGCTTAGTACATTCATGGGATCACAAACTTTTGGCGTTGGTTGAGATTAGTGACGCATGACCATTAATAACTAGAAGACTGTGACAATTAACTTACTGTTTCATGAATTAGAGAGGCTGGGTTGGACCAACTCCATGTTACAGGCCCTTTCCTCATTGCATTTCTCTTGACATTAAATTGATTAAATTATAATTTCAGTAGGAAATCTACAACATACTCAAATCATTATGATTACTCTTTCCTGTTTTTGTTTCTATATCTAATTGATATATAGATTTTGCATCTTGTCCTATGACATGTACTTCTGTAGTTGTGTCCATTGGACTTACTCTTTTCATTGTGGCATCATGATTCCTCCTTTTCTTGGCTTGCTATATATGTTTGTTTCATGGTCCAGTTGGTGTTCCAAAAATATGCTCAATTGTTATATGTATCAAATACAGTCTCTCCCAGTGGTGTACCATCTGCTTATTGTTTTACATACAGTCGCTTGATTATTTTTGTTCCTCTATAGGCCTCTGGTCTTGTCTGCAGTGTACGGCTAGGTTGTTCGTCCGCCTGGGTCGTAGGTTCTTTCCTTCCTGTTGACGGCAGGTACAAGACTCGAGCAATGGTTAACGGGCAAGCACTATATACACCATTCATCTATGCTAATATAGCCCGTCTTTTAAAGCCAATGTATGCTATCACCAATTGATCGGAATATTTTCTTTCAAGCATAGCTTTCATGTAATGGAATATAAGTATCTTTATAAGTTGATTCTAAATCAATCTCATACACATACTTTGAATGCTTGGCTCGCTCTCGCTTTTTGCGCCATGGTCAAGGGTGCAACGATGACTCTGTCTAATGTTTATCACTTCATAGCGCCTATATGTGACTATCTACTTTGTTTGCTAATAACATTGTAAATAATTAATCGTAAGCTTCTTAGAACACTATGTATCATTACTAAGTATCTATCTACCAGCAATAAGTACTTATTTTCATATGTTTCAATATGTGTCTGAATAATATTAATGTACACTCTTTCAATACATGGCTTACTCTCGGCCTTTGCGCCATTGACGCAACTGGTCATCTAGTTGTATTCAAAGACTAATCTTCTATTGTATTCGATGAATCTGTTGTTGATGTGTGCTGTCTATATTTTGTCAAATTATACATTTTGTAACCTGTGCAAAACACAGAAAATAAAAAAACCTAATATTCATACTAATGGCGCATCACATGACAGTGCGCCATTAGTATGACAAAGCATACTAATGGCGCATCACTGGACAGTGCGCCATTAGTATGCCACGGTTACTAATGGCGCATCCCGTGGTCGTGCGCCATTAGTATGCCAAAGCACCTGGGTATACATGGCCCCTGGGAGGCATACTAATGGTGCACCGTGGCCTATACTAATGGCGCACCAGTGGTGCGCCATTAGTATACCAGATACTAATGGCGCACCACTGATGCGCCATTAGTAAAAATTACTAATGGCGTGCTAGTAATGGCGCACCAGTGATGCGCCATTAATGGCCAAATTAGGTGCGCCATTAGTAGCGGTTTTTCTAGTAGTGAGGAGAGGATGATGCAGTAAAGTAGCGTAAGTATTTCCCTTAGTTTTTGAGAACCAAGGTATCAATTCAGTAGGAGACCACGCACAAGTCCCTCGTATCTACACAAAATGATAGCAACTCGCAACCAACGCTTAGGGGTTCTCAATCCCTTCACGATCACTTACGAGAGTGGGATCTGATAGATAATATTTTTGGTATTTTTGATTGATAGATGCAAAGTAAAAAGGTAAAAGGCAAAGTAAAAAACAAAGCAAGTAAATAAAGTGATAGAGATTGATATGATGAGAATAGACCCGGGGGCCATAGGTTTTACTAGTGGCTTCTCTCAAGAGCATAAGTATTCTACGGTGGGTGAGCAAATTACTGTTGAGCAATTGACAGAACTGAGCATAGTTTTGAACATATCTAGGCAATGATCATGTATATAGGCATCACGTCCAAAACAAGTAGAAAACGATTCTGCATCTACTACTATTACTCCACTCATCGACCGCTATCCAGCATGCATCTAGAGTATTAAGTAAAAACAGAGTAACACTTTAAGCAAGATGACATGATGTAGAGGGATAAATTCATGCAATATGATAAAAAAAACCATCTTGTTATCCTTGATGGCAACAATACAATACGTGCCTTGCAACCCTTTGTGTCACTGGGTAAGGACACTCCAAGATCGAACCCAAAGCTAAGCACTTCTCCCATTGCAAGAACTACCAATCTAGTTGGCCAAACCAAACGGATATTTCGAAGAGACTTGCAAAGATAACTCAATCATACATAAAAGAATTCAGAGAAGAATCAAATATTTTCCATAGATAATCTGAATCATAAACCCACAATTCATCGGTCTCAACAAACACACCGCAAAAAGAAGATTGCATCGAATAGTTCTCCACAAGAGAGGGGGAGAACATTGTATTGAGATCCAAAAAGAGAGAAGAAGCCATCTAGCTACTATCTATGGACCCAAAGGTCTGAAGTAAACTACTCACACTTCATCGGAGGGGCTATGGTGATGATGTAGAAGCCCTCCATGGTGGATGCCCCCTACGACGGAGCTCCGGAACAGGCCCCAAGATGGGATCTCGTGGATACAGAAAGTTGCGGCGGTGGAATTAGGTTTTTGGCTCCTCTTTTCATCGTTCAGGGATACATAGGTATATATAGGAGGAAGGAGTACGTCGGTGGAGCGTCGAGGGGCCCACGAGGTAGGGGAGCGTGCCCAGGGGGGCCCTCCACCCTTATGACCGCCTGTGGCACTACTTGGAGTAGGGTCCAAGTCTCCTGGATCACGTTCGGTTGGAAAATCACGATCCCGAAGGTTTCATTCCGTTTGGACTCCGTTTGATATTATGTTTCTTCGAAACACTGAAAAAGGCAAAAAAAACAGCAATTCTGGGCTGGGCCTCCGGTTAATAGGTTAGTCCCAAAAGTAATATAAAAGTGGAAAATAAAGCCCAATATAGTCCAAAACAGTAGATAAAGTAGCATGGAGCAATCAAAAATTATAGATACGTTGGAGACGTATCAGGCATCCCCAAGCTTAATTCCTGCTCGTCCTCAAGTAGGTAAATGATAAAAAAAAAAGAATTTTTGATGTGGAGTGATACTTTGGCATAATTTCAATGTAAAACTTCTTAATTGTGATATGAATATTCAGATCCAAAAGATTCAAGACACAAGTTCATATTGACACAAAAATAATAATACTTCAAGCATAATAATCAAAGCAATCATGTCTTCTCAAAATAACATGGCAAAAGAAAGTTCATCCCTACAAAATCATATAGTTAGGCTATGCTTTATTTTTGTCACACAAAGATGTTCCCAACTTCTATACCCCCGATGACAAGCCAAGCAATTGTTTCATACTTAAATAATCTCAAACTTTTTCAACCTTCACGCAATACATGAGTGTGAGCCATGGATATAGCACTATGGGTGGAATAGAATATGATGATGGGGATTGTGTGGAGAAGACAAAAAAGGAGAAAGTCTCACGTTGACGAGGCTAATCAACGGGCTATGGAGATGCCCATCAATTGATGTCAACATGAGGAATAGGGATTGCCATGCAACGGATGCACTAGAGCTATGAATGCTCAACAAAAGAAAACTAGTGGGTGTGCATCCAACTTGCTTGCTCATGAAGACCTAGGGCATTTGAGGAACCCATCGTAGGAATATACAAGCCAAGTTCTATAATGAAAAATTCCCACTAGTATAAAAAGACAACTTATGAGACTCACTACATGAAGAACAAGGTGCTACTTTGAAGCACAATATATGAGACTTATTACATGAAGAACAAGGTGCTACTTTGAAGCACAAGTGTGGAAAAAGAGATAGTAGCATTGCCCTTTTCTTTTTATTTTTTTGGGCCTTTCTTTTTTTTTATATTTTGGCCTTTCCCTTTTTTTTATTTGGGCAATGCTCTAATAATGATGATCATCACACTTCTATTGATTACAACATAAGGATTAGAACTCGAGACTTAGAACAAGATATGACTCTATATGAATGCCTCCGGCGGTGTACCGGGATGGTGCAATGAATCAAGAGTGACATGTATGAAAAATAATGCATGGGCTTTGCCACAAATATGATGTCAACTACATGATCATGCAATGGCAATATGACAAAAGTAATGTATGTCATGATGATGATGGTGGAAGTTGCATGGCAATATATCTCGGAATGGCTATGGAAATGCCATGATAGGTAGGTACGGTGGCTGTTTTGAGGAATATATAAGGAGGTTTATGTGTGATAGAGCGTATCGTATCACGGGGTTTGGATGCACCGGTGAAGCTTGCACCAACTCTCAAGGTGAGAAAGGGCAATGCACGGTACCGAAGAGGCTAGCAAAGGCGGAAAGGTAAAAGTGCATATAATCCATGGACTCAACATTAGTCAAAAGAACTCATATACTTATTGCAAAAATTTAGAAGTCATCAAAAATCAAGTACTACGCGCATGCTCCTAGGGGGATAGATTGGTAGGAAAAGAGCATCGCTCGTCCCCGACCGCCACTCATAAGGATGCACAAGCCAGGTACACTTCATATTTCAAATTTGTTACATAACTTTAACCATACGTGCATGCTACGGGACTTGCAAACTTCAACACAAGTATTTCTCAAATTCATAATCATCCAACTAGAACGACTTTGATATTATCACCTCCATATCTCAAACCAATTATCAAGCATCAAACTTATCTTAGTATTCAATTCACTCAAAAGAAAGGTTCACATATCTTGAACACCAAGTACATTAACATTAAGCAAATTACCATGCTATTAATGACTCTCAAAATAATCTAAGTGAAGCATGAGAGATTAATAGTTTCTTTAAAACAAATCCACCACCGTGCTCTAAAAGATATAAGTGAAGCACTAGAGCAAAAATTATCACGCTCAAAAAGATATAAGTGAAGTACTACGAGCAAAACTATCAAGCTCAAAAGATATAAGTGAAGCACATAGAGTATTCTAACAAATTCCAAATCATGTATGGCTCTCTCAAAAGGTGTGTACAGCAAGGATGATTGGGGTAAACTAACAAGCAAAGACACAAATAATACAAGACGCTCCAAGCAAAACACATAACATGTGGTGAATAAAAATATAGCTCCAAGTAAATTACCGATGGAAGTGGACGAAAGAGGGGATGCCTTCCAGGGCATCCCCAAGCTTTGACTTTTTGGTGTCCTTGGATTATCTTGGGGGTGCCATGGGCATCCCCAATCTTAGGCTCTTGCCACTCCTTGTTCCATAATCCATCAAAAGAATTCACCCAAAACTTGAAAACTTCACAACACAAAACTCAACAGAAATCTCGTGAGCTCCGTTAGAGAAAGAAAACAAAAGACTACTTCAAGGTACTGTAATGAACTCATTCTTTATTTATATTGGTGTTAAACCTACTGTATTCCAACTTCTCTATGAATTATAAACTATTTTACTAGCCATAGATTCATCAAAATAAGCAAACAACACATGTAAAACAGAATCTGTCAAAAACAGAACAGTCTATAGCAATCTGTAACTAACGCATACTTATGGAACTCTAAAATTCTACAAAAATAGGAAGTCCTGGAAATTATGTTTATTGAACAGCAAAAAAAAGAATAAATGCAAAATCACGTTCCTGTGATTTAACAAAATTATATTCGTGCGTGCAAGGTTTCTGTTTTTCAGCAGAATCAAATCAACTATCATCATAGGTTATCCTATAGGTTCTACTTGGCACAAACACTAATTAAAAGACAAAACCACATCTAAACAGAGGCTAGATGGATTATTTATTACTAAGCAGAAACAAAAACAAAAAACACAAAATAAAATTGGGTTGCCTCCCAACAAGCGCTATCTTTTAACGCTCCTAGCTAGGCATAAAAGCAAGGATAGATCTAGGTATTGCCATCTTTGATAGGCAATCCATAAGTGGCTCTCATGATAGATTCATAAGGTAATTTAATTTTATTTCTAGGGAAGTGTTTCATACCCTTATTTAAGGGGAATTGGAATCTAATATTCCCTTCCTTCATATCAATAATTGCACCAATCGTTCTAAGGAAAGATCTACCAAGAATAATAGGACATGAAGGATTGCAATCTATATCAAGAACGATAAAATCTACAGGCACATAATTCCTATTTGCAACAATAAGAACATCATTAATTCTTCCCATTGGTTTTTTAATAGTGGAATCCGCAAGATGCAAGTTTAGAGAGCAATCATCAAAATCACGGAAATCTAGCAAATCACACAAAGCTTTGGGAATAGTAGAGACACTAGCACCCAAATCACACAAAGCATAAAACTCATAATCTTTGATTTTAATTTTAATAGTAGGTTCCCACTCATCATAGAGTTTTCTAGGGATAGAAACTTTCAACTCAAGTTTTTCTTCATAAGATTACATCAAGGCATCAACAATGTGTTCGGTAAAGGCCTTATTTTGACTATAAGCATGTGGAGAATCTAGCACGGATTGCAACAAGGAAATACAAACAATCAAAGATCAATTTTCATAATTAAATTCCTTGAGATCCAAAATAGTGGGTTTAGCAACATCTAGGTTTTTATTTCTTTCAATCCCACTTTCATCAATTTCATCATCAAGATCTAGAAACTCCGAATTCTTAGAATGCCTTCTAGGTAAAGGAAGATCATATTCAGTTTCATCAAGATTCATATTGCAAAACAAAGATTTAATGGGGGGGACATCAATAACTTTTAGATCTTCATCTTGATTTTCATAGGAATTGGAAGAACACGCTTTAATAAAGGCATCTTTGGAAGCACGTATCCTAGCGGTTCTTTCCTTGCACTCATCAATGGAAATTTTCATGGCTTTGAGAGACTCATTGATATCATGCTTAGGAGGAATAGATCTAAGCTTTAAAGAATCAATTTCAAGAGAAATTATATCAACGTTCTTAGCCAAATCATCAACTTTAAGCAATTTCTCTTCAAGCAAAGCATTAAAATTCTTTTGTGAATTCATAAACTCTTTAACACTACTCTCAAGTTCAGAGGGCATCTTATTAAAATTTCCATAAGAGTTGTTGTAGGAATTTCCATAATTATTAGAAGGATTACTAGGATAAGGCCTAGGATTAAAATTCCCTCTATAAGCATTGTTTCCAAAACTATTCCTACCAACAAAATTCACATCCATAGATTCATTATTATTCTCAAGCAAAGTAGACAAAGGCATATCATTGGGATCAAGAGGAGTATTTTTAGGAGCAAACATCTTCATAAGTTCATCCATCTTTTCACTCAAAACATTGATTTCTTCTATAGCATGCACTTTTTTACTAGAAGATCTTTCGGTGTGCCATTGAGAATAATTAGCCATAATATTATCAAGCAATTTGGTGGCATCCCCTAATGTAATTTCCATAAACGTGCCTCCCGCGGCCGAATCTAAAAGATTTCTAGAAGCAAAATTCAATCCGGCATAAAAAATTTGTATGATCATCCATAAATTCAAACCATGAGTAGGGCAATTGCGAAGCATTAATTTCATTCTTTCCCAAGATTGGGCAACATGCTCATGATCAAGTTGTTTAAAATTCATGATATCGTTCCTAAGAGTGATAATCTTAGCGGGAGGAAAATACTTAGAGATAAAAGCATCTTTGCACTTGTTCCAAGAATCAATACTATTTTTAGGCAAAGATGAAAACCAAACTTTAGCACGATCTCTAAGTGAAAACGGAAATAACTTCAATTTGACAATATTGTTATCCGTATCTTTCTTCTTTTGCATATCACACAAATCAACAAAATTGTTTAGATGAGTAGCGGCATCTTCACTAGGAAGGCCGGCGAATTGATCTTTCATAACAAGATTCAACAAAGCAGTATTGATTTCACAAGACTCATCATTATTAAGAGGAGCAATCGGAGTACTAAGGAAATCATTATTATTGGTATTCGAGAAATCACACAATTTGGTATTATCTTGTGCCATGGCAACAACTAATCCAATACACAAGCAAGCAAACTAGCACACGAGCAAACAGAAAGGCAAAGGGAAAAGGCAAACGGGAAAGAGAGGAGGATATTGGGAAAGAGAGGGCGAATAAAACGGCAAGGGTGAAGTGGGGGATAGGAAAACGGGAGGCAAATAATGTAATGCGAGAGATAGGGATTGAGATGGGTACTTGGTATTGTTGACTTGCTTGCGTGAGCCTCCCCGGCAACGGTGCCAGAAATTCTTCTTGCTACCTCTTGAGCACTGCGTTGGATTTCCCCGAAGAGGAGAGGATGATGCAGTAAAGTAGCGTAAGTATTTCCCTCAGTTTTTGAGAACCAAGGTATCAATCCAGTAGGAGACCACACACAAGTCCCTCGTACCTACACAAAATGATAGCAACTCGCAACCAACGCTTAGGGGTTGTCAATCCCTTCACGATCACTTACGAGAGTGAGATCTGATAGATAATATTTTTGGTATTTTTGATAGATAGATGCAAAGTAAAAAGGTAAAAGGCAAAGTAAAAACAAAGCAAGTAAATAAAGTGATAGAGATTGATATGATGAGAATAGACCCGGGGGCCATAGGTTTCACTAGTGGCTTCTCTCAAGAGCATAAGTATTCTACGGTGGGTGAACAAATTAATGTTGAGCAATTGACAGAATTGAGCATAGTTATGAACATATCTAGGCAATGATCATGTATATAGGCATCACGTCCAAAACAAGTAGATCGAAATGATTCTGCATCTACTACTATTACTCCACTCATCGACCGCTATCCAGCATGCATCTAGAGTATTAAGTAAAAACAGAGTAACGCTTTAAGCAAGATGACATTATGTAGAGGGATAAATTCATGCAATATGATAAAAAAAAACCATCTTGTTATCCTCGATGGCAACAATACAATACATGCCTTGCAACCCTTTCTGTCACTGGGTAAGGACACCCCAAGATTGAACCCAAAGCTAAGCACTTCTCCCATTGCAAGAACTACCAATCTAGCTGGCCAAACCAAACGGATAATTCGAAGAGACTTGCAAAGATAACTCAATCATACATAAAAGAATTCAGAGAAGAATCAAATATTTTCCATAGATAATCTGAATCATAAACCCACAATTCATCGGTCTCAACAAACACACCGCAAAAAGAAGATTACATCAAATAGTTATCCACAAGAGAGGGGGAGAACATTGTAATTGAGATCCAAAAAGAGAGAAGAAGTCATCTAGCTACTAGCTATGGACCCGAAGGTCTGAAGTAACTACTCACACTTCATCGGAGGGGCTATGGTGATGATGTAGAAGCCCTCCGTGGTGGATGCCCTCTCCTGCGGAGCTCCGGAACAGGCCCCAAGATAGGATCTCGTGGATACAGAAAGTTGCGGCGGTGGAATTAGTTTTTTGGCTCCTCTTTTCATTGTTTGGGGATACGTAGGTATATATAGGAGGAAGGAGTACGTCGGTGGAGCGTCGAGGGGCCCACGAGGTAGGGGGCGCGCCCAGGGGGGCGCGCCCTCCACCCTCGTGACCGCCTCTGGCACTGCTTGGAGTAGGGTCCAAGTCTCCTGGATCACGTTCAGTTGGAAAATCACGATCCCGAAGGTTTCATTCCATTTGGACTCCGTTTGATATTTTGTTTCTTCGAAACACTGAAAAACGCAAAAACAGCAATTCTGGGCTGGGCGTCCCGTTAATAGGTTAGTCCCAAAAGTAATATAAAAGGGGAAAATAAAGCCCAGTATAGTCCAAAACAGTAGATAAAGTAGCATGGAGCAATCAAAAATTATAGATACGTTGGAGACGTATCACCTCTTTCGTCCACTTCCATCGGTAATTTACTTGGAGCTATATTTTTATTCACCACATGTTATGTGTTTTGCTTGGAGCGTCTTGTATTATTTGTGTCTTTGCTTGTTAGTCTACCACAATCATCCTTGCTGTACACACCTTTTGAGAGAGCCATACATGATTTGCAATTTGTTAGAATACTCTATGTGCTTCACTTATATCTTTTGAGCTTGATAGTTTTGCTCATAGTGCTTCACTTATATCTTTTGAGCGTGATAATTTTTGCTCTAGTGCTTCACTTATATCTTTTAGAGCACGGTGGTGGATTTGTTTTAAAGAAACTATTCATCTCTCATGCTTCACTTAGATTATTTTGAGAGACGTTAATAGCATGGTAATTTGCTTAATGTTAATATACTTGGTATTTAAGATATGTGAAACTTTCTTTTGAGTGAATTGAATACTAAGATAAGTTTGATGCTTGATAATTGTTTTGAGATATGGAGGTGATAATATCAAAGTCGTGCTAGTTGAGTAATTATGAATTTGAGAAATGCTTGTGTTGAAGTTTGCAAGTCCCGTAGCATGCACGTATGGTTAAAGTTGTGTAACAAATTTGAAACATGAAGTGTACCTGGCTTGTGCATCCTATGAGTGGCGGTCGGGGACGAGCGATGGTCTTTTCCTACCAATCTATCCCCCTAGGAGCATGCGCATATTACTTGATTTTTGATGACTTCTAAATTTTTGCAATAAGTATATGAGTTCTTTTGACTAATGTTGAGTCCATGGATTATACGCACTCTCACCTTTCCGCCTTTGCTAGCCTCTTCGGTACCGTGCATTGCCCTTTCTCACCTTGAGATTTGGTGCAAACTTCACCGGTGCATCCAAACCCCGTGATACGATACGCTCTATCACACATAAACCTCCTTATATCTTCCTCAAAACAGCCACCATACCTACCTATTATGGCATTTCCATAGCCATTCCGAGATATATTGCCATGCAACTTCCATCATCATCGTCATGACATACATTACTTTTGTCATATTGCCATTGCATGATCATGTAGCTGACATCATATTTGTGCAAAGCCACCTTGCATTATTTTTTATACATGTCACTCTTGATTCATTGCACCATCCCGGTACACCGCCAGAGGCATTCATATAGAGTCATATCTTGTTCTAAGTTTCGAGTTGTAATCCTTATGTTGTAATCAATAGAAGTGTGATGATCATCATTACTAGAGCATAGCCCAAAGAAAAAAAAGAAAAAAAGGCCAAAAGAAAAAAAGAAAGGCCCAAAACAAAAGAAAAAGAAAAAGGGCAATTCTACTTTTTTTCCACACTTGTGCTTCAAAGTAGCACCTTGTTCTTTATGTAATAAGTCTCATATATTGTGCTTCAAAGTAGCACCTTGTTCTTCATGTAGTGAGTCACATAAGTTGTCTTTTTATACTAGTGGGAATTTTTCATTATAGAACTTGGCTTGTATATTCCTACGATGGGCTTCCTCAAATGCCCTAGGTCTTCGTGAGCAAGCAAGTTGGATGCACACCCACTAGTTTTCTTTTGTTGAGCATTCATAGCTCTAGTGCATCCGTTGCATGGCAATCACTACTCCTCATGTTGACATCAATTGATGGGCATCTCCATAGCCCGTTGATTATCCTCGTCAATGTGAGACTTTCTCCTTTTTTGTCTTCTCCACACAATCCCCATCATCATATTCTATTCCACCCATAGCGCTATATCCATGGCTCACGCTCATGTATTGCGTGAAGGTTGAAAAAGTTTGAGATTATTTAAGTATGAAACAATTGCTTGGCTTGTCATTGGGGGTATAGAAGTTGGGAACATCTTTGTGTGACGAAAATGAAGCATAGCCTAACTATATGATTTTGTAGGGATGAACTTTCTTTTGCCATGTTATTTTGAGAAGACATGATTGCTTTGATTAGTATGCTTGAAGTATTATTATTTTTGTGTCAATATGAACTTTTGTCTTGAATCTTTCGGATCTGAATATTCATATCACAATTAAGAAGATTTACATTGAAATTATGCCAAAGTATCACTCCGCATCAAAAATTCTTTTTTATCATTTACCTACTCGAGGACGAGCAGGAATTAAACTTGGGGATGCCTGATACGTCTCCAACGTATCTATAATTTTTGATTGCTCCATGCTACTTTATCTACTGTTTTGGACTATATTGGGCTTTATTTTCCACTTTTATATTATTTTTGGGACTAACCTATTAACCGGAGCCCAGCCCATAATTGTTGTTTTTTGCCTATTTCAGTATTTTGAAGAAATGGAATATCAAACGGAGTCCAAACGGAATGAAACCTTCGGGAACGTGATTTTCTCACCGAATGTGATCCAGGAGACTTGGACCCTGCTCCAAGGAACAAAAGAGGTTGTCACGAGGGTGGAGGGCGCCCTCCCCCCCTGGGCGTGCCCCCTACCTCGTGGGCCCCCTGCTGCTCCACCGACGTACTCCTTCCTCCTATATATGCCTACGTATCCCCGATAGATCAGAACGGGAGCCAAAAACCTAATTCCACCGCTGTAACCTTCTGTATCCACGAGATCCCATCTTAGGGCCTGTTCTGGAGCTCCGCCGGAGGGGGCATCTACCACGGAGGGCTTCTACATCAACACCATAGCCTTTCCGATGAAGTGTGAGTAGTTTACTTCAGACCTTCGGGTCCATAGCTAGTATCTAGATGGCTTCTTCTCTCTTTTTGGATCTCAATACAATGTTCTCCCCCTCTCTTGTGGAGAACTATTCGATGTAATCTTCTTTTTGCGGTGTGTTTGTTGAGACCGATGAATTGTGGGTTTATGATCCAGATTATCTATGGAAAATATTTGAATCTTCTCTGAATTCTTTTATGTATGATTGAGTTATCTTTGCAAGTCTCTTCGAATTATCTGTTTGGTTTGGCCAACTAGATTGGTAGTTCTTGCAATGGGATAAGTGCTTAGCTTTGGGTTCGATCTTGCGGTGTCCTTACCCAGTGATAGAAAGGGTTGCAAGGCACGTATTGTATTGTTGCCATCGAGGATAACAAGATGGGTTTTTTATCATATTGCATGAATTTATCCCTCTACATCATGTCATCTTGCTTAAGGCGTTACTCTGTTTTTAACTTAATACTCTAGATGCATGCTGGATAGCGGTCGATGAGTGGAGTAATAGTAGTAGATGCAGAATCGTTTCAATCTACTTGTCTTGGACGTGATGCATATATACATGATCATTGCCTAGATATGTTCATAACTATGCTCAATTCTGTCAATTGCTCAACAGTAATTTGTTTACCCACCGTAGATTATTTATGCTCTTGAGAGAAGCCACTAGTGAAACCTTTGCCCCCGGGTCTATTCTCATCATATCAATCTCTATCGCTTTATTACTTGCTTTGTTTTTACTTTGCCTTTTACTTTTCACTTTGCATCTATCTATCAAAAATACCAAATATATTATTTATCATCTCTATCACATCTCACCCTGGTAAGTGACCGTGAAGGGATTGACAACCCCTAATCGCGTTGGTTGCGAATAGCTATCGTTTTGTGTAGGTACGAGGGACTTGTGCGTGGTCTCCTACTGGATTGATACCTTGGTTCTCAAAAACTGAGGGAAATACGTACACTACTTTACTGCATCATCCTCTCCTCTTCGGGGAAATCCAACACAGTGCTCAAGAGGTAGCTATCGTGGTTCTAAGTCTGACAGTAGAATAGGGGGTAGGTATGGAGAGGCAAGATCCTAGCTATGGAGAAGTTGTGCACACAAGTGTTTTACGAGTTCAGGCCCTTCTTAGAGGAAGTAACTGAAGGAAATATGCCCTAGAGGCAATAATAAAGTTATTATTTATTTCCTCATACCATGATAAATGTTTATTATTCATGCTAGAATTGTATTAACCGGAAACATGATACATGTGTGAATACATAGACAAACATATAGTCACTAGTATGCCTCTACTTGACTAGCTCATTAATCAAAGATGGTTATGTTTCCTAACCATAGACATGTGTTGTCATTTGATTAATGGGATCACATCATTAGAAGAATGATGTCATTGACATGACCCATTCCGTTAGCCTAGCACTTGATCGTTTAGTATATTGCTATTGCTTTCTTCATGACTTATACATGTTCTTGTAACTATCAGAAATATGCAACTCCCGTTTACCGGAGGAACACTTTGGGTACTACCAAACGTCACAACGTAACTGGGTGATTATAAAGGAGTACTACAGGTGTCTCCGAAGGTACATGTTGAGTTGGCATATTTCGAGATTAGGTTTTGTCACTCCGATTGTCGGAGAGGTATCTCTGGGCCCTCTCGGTAATGCACATCTTTATAAGCCTTGCAAGCAATGTGACCAAATGAGTTGGTTACGGAATGATGCATTACGGAACGAGTAAAGAGACTTGCCGGTAAAGAGATTGAACTAGGTATTGGATACCGACGATCAAATCTCGGGCAAGTAACATACCGATGACAAAGGGAACAATGTATGTTGTTATGCGGTTTGACCGATAAAGATCTTCGTAGAATATGTAGGAACCAATATGGGCATCCAGGTTCCGCTATTGGTTTGACCGAGAATAGTTCTAGGTCATGTCTACATAGTTCTCGAACACGTAGGGTCCGCACGCTTAACGTTACGATGACAGTTTTATTATGAGTTTATAAGTTTTGATGTACCAAAGATTGTTCGGAGTCCCGGATGTGATCACGGACATAACGAGGAGTCTCGAAATGGTCGAGACATAAAGATCGATATATTGGAAGCCTATATTTGGACATCGGAATCGTTCCAGGTGAAATCGGCATTTTACCGGAGTACCGGGAGGTTACCGGAACCCCCCGGGGGGTTATTGGGCCTACATGGGCCTCGAGGGAGAAGAGGGAAGGAGGCAGGAGGGGGCCGCGCGCCCCTCCCCTTCCTAGTCCGAATAGGACAAGGGAAGGGGGGCGGCGCCCCCCCTTTCCTTCCCCTCTTCCTCCTCTTTCCCCCCTTCTCCTATTCCAACTAGGAAAGAAGGGAGTCCTACTCCCGGTGGGAGTAGGACTCCCCCCTTGGAGCGCCCTCCTTGGCCGGCCGCCTCCTCCCCCCTGGCTCCTTTATATACGGGGGCGGGGCACCCCATAGACACACAAGTTGATCTACGGATCGTTCCTTAGCCGTGTGCGGTGCCCCCCTCCACCATATTCCACCTCGGTCATATCGTTGCGGAGTTTAGGCGAAGCCCTGCGCCGGTAGAGCATCATCATCGTCACCACGCTGTCGTGCTGACGGAACTCATCCCCGAAGCTTTGCTGGATCGGAGCCCGGGAATCGTCATCGAGCTGAACGTGTGCTGAACTCGGAGGTGCCGTACGTTCGGTACTGGGATCGGTCAGATCGTGAAGACGTACGACTACATCAACCGTGTTGTCATAACGCTTCCGCTTACGGTCTACGAGGGTACGTGGACAACACTCTCTCCTCTCGTTGCTATGCCATCACCATGATCTTGCGTGTACATAGGAATTTTTTTGAAATTACTATGTTCCCCAACAGTGGCATCCGAGCCTAGGTTTTATGCGTTGATGTTATATGCACGAGTAGAACACAAGTGAGTTGTGGGCGATACAAGTCATACTGCTTACCAGCATGTCATACTTTGGTTCTGCGGTATTGTGAGATGAAGCGGCCCGGACCGACATTACGCGTACGCTTACGCGAGACTGGTTTCACCGTTGCGAGCACTCGTGCTTAAAGGTGGCTGGCGGGTGTCTGTCTCTCTCACTTTAGCTGAATCGAGTGTGGCTACGCCCGGTCCTTGCGAAGGTTAAAACAGCAACAACTTGACGAACTATCATTGTGGTTTTTATGCGTAGGTAAGAACGGTTCTTGCTAAAGCCCGTAGCAGCCACGTAAAATTTGCAACAACAAAGTAGAGGACGTCTAACTTGTTTTTGCAGGGCATGTTGTGATGTGATATGGTCAAGACGTGATACTATATTTTATTGTATGAGATGATCATGTTTTGTAACCGAAGTTATCGGCAACTGGCAGGAGCCATATGGTTGTCGCTTTATTGTATGAAATGCAAACGCTCTATAAATGCTTTACTTTATCTCTAAGCGGTTGCGATAGTCGTAGAAGCAATAGATGGCGTAACGACAACGATGCTACGATGGAGATCAAGGTGTTGCGCCGGTGACGATGGTGATCACGACGGTGCTTCGAAGATGGAGATCACAAGCACAAGATGATGATGGCCATATCATATCACTTATATTGATTGCATGTGATGTTTATCATTTATGCATCTTATCTTGCTTTGATTGACGGTAGCATTTTAAGATGATCTCTCACTAATAATCAAGAAGTGTTCTCCCTGAGTATGCACCGTTGTGAAAGTTCTTCGTGCTGAGACACCACGTGATGATCGGGTGTGATAGGCTCTACGTTCAAATACAATGGGTGCAAAACAGTTGCACACGCGGAATACTCAGGTCATACTTGACGAGCCTAGCATATACAGATATGGCCTCGGAACACGGAGACCGAAAGGTCGAACGTGAATCATATAGTAGATATGATCAACATAGTGATGTTCACCATTGAAACTACTCCATCTCACGTGATGATCGGACATGGTTTAGTTGATTTGGGTCACGTAATCACTTAGATGACTAGAGAGATGTCTGTCTAAGTGGGAGTTCTTAAGTAATATGATTAATTGAACTTAAATTTATCATGAACTTAGTACATGATAGTATTTTGCTTATCTATGTTTGTTTGTAGATAGATGGCTCGCGTTGTTGTTCCGTTGAATTTTAATGCGTTCCTTGAGAAAGCAAACTTGAAAGATGATGGTAGCAATTACACGGACTGGGTCCGTAACCTGAGGATTATCCTCACTGCTGCACAGAAAAGTTACGTCCTGGAAGCACCGCTAGGTGCCAGGCCTGCTGCTGATGCAACTGACGATGTTAAGAACGTCTGGCAGGGCAAAGCTGATGACTACTCGATAGTTCAGTGTGCCATGCTTTACGGCTTAGAACCGGGTCTTCAACGACGTTTTGAACGTCATGGAGCATATGAGATGTTCCAGGAGTTGAAGTTAATATTTCAAGCAAATGCCCGGATTGAGAGATATGAAGTCTCCAATAAGTTCTATAGCTGCAAGATGGAGGAGAATAGTTCTGTCAGTGAACATATACTCAAAATGTCTGGGTATAATAATCACTTGATTCAACTGGGAGTTAATCTTCCTGATGATAGTGTCATTGACAGAATTCTTCAATCACTGCCACCAAACTACAAGAGCTTCGTGATGAACTATAATATGCAAGGGATGAACAAGACTATTCCCGAGCTCTTCGCAATGCTAAAAGCCGCGGAGGTAGAAATCAAGAAGGAGCATCAAGTGTTGATGGTTAACAAGACCACCAGTTTCAAGAAAAAGGGCAAAGGGAAGAAGAATTGGAACTTCAAAAAGAACAGCAAGCAAGTTGCTGCTCAAGAGAAGAAACCCAACTCTGGACCTAAGCCTGAAACTGAGTGCTTCTACTACAAGCAGACTAGACACTGGAAGCGGAACTGCCCCAAGTATTTGGCGGATAAGAAGGATGGCAAAGTGAACAAAGGTATATGTGATATACATGTTATTGATGTGTACCTTACTAATGCTCGCAGTAGCACCTGGGTATTTGATACTGGATCTGTTGCTAATATTTGCTACTCGAAACAGGGACTACGAATTAAACGAAGATTGGCTAAGGACGAGGTGACGATGCGCGTGGGAAATGGTTCCAAAGTCGATGTGATCGCGGTCGGCACGCTACCTCTACATCTACCATCGGGATTAGTTTTAGACCTAAATAATTGTTATTTGGTGCCAGCGTTGAGCATGAACATTATATCTGGATCTTGTTTGATGCGAGACGGTTATTCATTTAAATCAGAGAATAATGGTTGTTCTATTTATATGAGTAATATCTTTTATGGTCATGCACCCTTGAAAAGTGGTCTATTTTTATTGAATCTCGATAGTAGTGATACACATATTCATAGTGTTGAAACCAAAAGATGCAGAGTTAATAATGATAGTGCAACTTATTTGTGGCACTGCCGTTTAGGTCATATCGATGTAAAGCGCATGAAGAAACTCCATACTGATGGGCTTTTGGAATCACTTGATTATGAATCACTTGGTACTTGTGAACCGTGCCTCATGGGCAAGATGACTAAAACGCTGTTCTCCGGAACTATGGAGCGAGCAACTGATTTGTTGGAAATCATACATACTGATGTTTGTGGTCCAATGAATGTTGAGGCTCGCAGCGGGTATCATTATTTTCTCACCTTCACAGATGATTTGAGCAAATATGGGTATATCTACTTGATGAAACACAAGTCTGAAACATTTGAAAAGTTCAAAGAATTTCAGAGTGAAGTGGAAAATCATCGTAACAAGAAAATAAAATTTCTACGATCTGATCGTGGAGGAGAATATTTGAGTTACGAGTTTGGTCTACACTTGAAACAATGCGGAATAGTTTCGCAACTCACGCCACCCGAAACACCACAACGAAATGGTGTGTCCGAACGTCGTAATCGTACTTTACTAGATATGGTGCGATCTATGATGTCTCTTACTGATTTACCGCTATCGTTTTGGGGTTATGCTTTAGAGACGGCCGCATTCACGTTAAATAGGGCACCATCAAAATCCGTTGAGACGACGCCTTATGAACTGTGGTTTGGCAAGAAACCAAAGTTGTCGTTTCTTAAAGTTTGGGGCTGCGATGCTTATGTGAAGAAACTTCAACCAGATAAGCTTGAACCCAAATCGGAGAAATGTGTCTTCATAGGATACCCAAAAGAGACCATTGGGTACACCTTCTATCACAGATCTGAGGGCAAGATTTTCGTTGCTAAAATCGGATCCTTTCTAGAGAAGGAGTTTCTCTCGAAAGAAGTGAGTGGGAGGAAAGTAGAACTTGATGAGATAACTGTATCTACTCCCTTATTGGAAAGTAGTTCATCACAAGAACCGGTTCCTGTGACAACTACACCAATTAGTGAGGAAGCTAGTGACATTGATCATGAAACTTCAGATCAAGTTTCTACTGAACCTCGTAGGTCTACCAGAGTAAGATCCGCACCAGAGTGGTACGGTAATCCAATTCTGGAAGTCATGTTGCTTGACCATGATGAACCTACGAACTATGAGTAAGCGATGATGAGCCCAGATTCCGCAAAATGGCTAGAGGCCATGAAACCTGAGATGGGATCCATGTATGAAAACAAAGTATGGACTTTGGTTGACTTGCCCGATGATCGGCAAGCAATTGAGAATAAATGGATCTTTAAGAAGAAGACTGACGCTGATGGTAATGTAACTGTCTATAAAACTCGACTTATTGCGAAAGGTTTTTGACAAGTTCAAGGAGTTGACTATGATGAGACTTTCTCACCCGTAGCGATGCTTAAGTCTGTCCGAATCATGTTAGCTATTGTTGTATTTCATAATTATGAAATTTGGCAAATGGATGTCAAAACTGCATTCTTGAATGGATTTTTGGAAGAAGAGTTGTATATGATGCAGCCAGAAGGTTTTGTAGATCCAAAAGGTGCTAACAAAGTGTGCAAGCTCCAGCGTTCCATTTATGGACTGGTGCAAGCATCTCGGAGTTGGAATAAACGCTTTGATAGTGTGATCAAAGCATATGGTTTTATACAGACTTTTGGAGAAGCCTGTATTTACAAGAAAGTGAGTGGGAGCTCTGTAGCATTTCTGATATTATATGTAGATGACATATTATTAATTGGAAATGATATAGAATTTCTGGATAGCATAAAGGGATACTTGAATAAAAGTTTTTCAATGAAAGACCTCGGTGAAGCTGCTTACATATTGGGCATCAAGATCTATAGAGATAGATCAAGACGCTTAATAGGACTTTCACAAAGCACATACCTTGATAAAATTTTGAAAAAGTCAAAATGGATCAGGCAAATAAAGGGTTCTTGCCCGTACTACAAGGTGTGAAGTTCAGTCAAACTCAATGCCCGACCACAGCAGAAGATAGAGAGAAAATGAAAGATGTTCCCTATGCTTCAGCCATAGGCTCTATCATGTATGCAATGCTGTGTACCAGACCTGACGTATGCTTAGCAATAAGCTTGGCGGGAAGGTACCAAAGTAATCCAGGAGTGGATCACTGGACAGCGGTCAAGAACATCCTGAAATACCTGAAAAGGACTAAGGATATGTTTCTCGTATATGGAGGTGACAAAGAGCTAGTCGTAAATGGTTACATCCATGCAAGCTTTGACATTGATCCGGACGATTCTAAATCACAAACCGGATACGTGTTTTTATTAAACGGTGGAGCTGTAAGTTGGTGCAGTTCTAAACAAAGCGTCGTGGCGGGATCTACATGCGAAGCGGAGTACATAGCTGCTTCGGAAGCAGCAAATGAAGGAGTCTGGATGAAGGAGTTCATTTCCGATCTAGGTGTCATACCTAGTGCATCGGGACCAATGAAAATCTTCTGTGACAATACTGGTGCAATTGCCTTGGCAAAGGAATCCAAATTTCACAAGAGGACCAAGCACATCAAGAGACGCTTCAATTCCATTCGGGACCAAGTCCAAGTGGGAGACATAGAGATTTGCAAGATACATACGTATCTGAATGTTGCAGACCCATTGACTAAGCCACTCTCACGAGCAAAACATGATCAGCACCAAGACTCCATGGGTGTTAGAATCATTACTATGTAATCTAGATTATTGACTCTAGTGCAAGTGGGAGACTGAAGGAAATATGCCCTAGAGGCAATAATAAAGTTATTATTTATTTCCTCATATCATGATAAATGTTTATTATTCATGCTAGAATTGTATTAACCGGAAACATGATACATGTGTGAATACATAGAGAAACATATAGTCACTAGTATGCCTCTACTTGACTAGCTCATTAATCAAAGATGGTTATGTTTCCTAACCATAGACATGTGTTGTCATTTGATTAATTGGATCACATCATTAGAAGAATGATGTGATTGACATGACCCATTCTGTTAGCCTAGCACTTGATCATTTAGTATATTGCTATTGCTTTCTTCATGACTTATACATGTTCTTGTAACTATGAGAAATATGCAACTCCCGTTTACCGGAGGAACACTTTGGGTACTACCAAACGTCACAACGTAACTGGGTGATTATAAAGGAGTACTACAGGTGTCTCCGAAGGTACATGTTGAGTTGGCGTATTTCGAGATTAGGTTTTGTCACTCCGATTGTCGGAGAGGTATCTCTGGGCCCTCTCGGTAATGCACATCTTTATAAGCCTTGCAAGCAATGTGACCAAATGAGTTGGTTACGGAATGATGCATTACGGAACGAGTAAAGAGACTTGCCGGTAACGAGATTGAACTAGGTATTGGATACCGAAGATCAAATCTCGGGCAAGTAACATACCGATGACAAAGGGAACAATGTATGTTGTTATGCGGTTTGACCGATAAAGATCTTCATAGAATATGTAGGAACCAATATGGGCATCCAGGTTCCGCTATTGGTTATTGACCGAGAATAGTTCTAGGTCATGTCTACATAGTTCTCGAACCCGTAGGGTCCGCACGCTTAACGTTACGATGACAGTTTTATTATGAGTTTATAAGTTTTGATGTACCGAAGATTGTTCAGAGTCCCGGATGTGATCACGGACGTAAGGAGGAGTCTCGAAATGGTCGAGACATAAAGATCGATATATTGGAAGCCTATATTTGGACATCGGAATCGTTCCGGGTGAAATCGGCATTTTACCGGAGTACCGGGAGGTTACCGGAACCCCCCGGGGGGTTATTGGGCCTACATGGGCCTCGAGGGAGAAGAGGGAAGGAGGCAGGAGGGGGCCGCGCGCCCCTCCCCTTCCTAGTCCGAATAGGACAAGGGAAGGGGGCGGCGCCCCCCCTTTCCTTCCCCTCTTCCTCCTCTTTCCCCCCTTCTCCTATTCCAACTAGGAAAGAAGGGAGTCCTACTCCCGGTGGGAGTAGGACTCCCCCCTTGGCGCGCCCTCCTTGGCCGGCCGCCTCCTCCCCCCTGGCTCCTTTATATACGGGGGCGGGGGGCACCCCATAGACACACAAGTTGATCTATGGATCGTTCCTTAGCCGTGTGCGGTGCCCCCCCTCCACCATATTCCACCTCGGTCATATTGTCGCGGAGTTTAGGCGAAGCCCTGCGCCGGTAGAGCATCATCATCGTCACCACGCCATCGTGCTGACGGAACTCATCCCCGAAGCTTTGCTGGATCGGAGCCCGGGGATCGTCATCGAGCTGAACGTGTGCTGAACTCGGAGGTGCCGTACGTTCGGTACTGGGACCGGTCGGAAGACGTACGACTACATCAACCGCGTTGTCATAACGCTTCCGCTTACGGTCTACGAGGGTACGTGGACAACACTCTCTCCTCTCGTTGCTATGCCATCACCATGATCTTGCGTGTACATAGGAAATTTTTTTAAATTACTACGTTCCTCAACAGTAACAGCCCTACGTCTTGGAGCCCGGAGGCGGTCGACTGGATTATGTGTGTGAAGGTTACAGGGGTGCGATCCCTTCTACCAGTGGAGGGGGGTGGCTTATATAGAGGACGCCAAGACCCCAGCCAGCCCACGTAGCAGAGGGTTTAAAGTACATTAAGATCTGGCATTACTGGTAACACCCTACATAAAGTGTCATCATGACCATTAAGACTACTTAATTACAGACCGTTTGGATACAGAGTAGATCTTGAACTCCTGATGGTCGAGTGAGTCTTCATGGTCGAGTGTCTTCTAGTCCGTCAAGTGGAGTTCCTCTTGGTCGACTGGAAGACGGCTTCTTCTAAAAGATGACCTTGGGGAGGGTACCTTAGACAGGTTCATGACCCTACCCTAGGTACATGACTTCATCAGTAGCCCCCGAATGGATCGAGGTTTGAGTGAGGAAGGAGTTGGAAATCTTTCCGACCTGCTTTCTGGTGCTGTAAAGGTGTTTTGCTTGGATCAATGACTTTCAAGTGAGGGTGTCAACTTTCGGTCAGTCGCCTTGATCCATTCTTTATATTTGTCGAGTGAACCTTATGAACTTGGAGATTTCCGAGCGACGGATCGCAGGAGATCTTCCATCTGACAAGTTGCCCTGTGGTTAGCGGATTTAGTGGGATCCGAAATTTTGGGAAGCGCGCGAAGCGGAGAAGATCGTGGTACTCGGATGGGATAAGGCAGGGACGCCTCAATTCCCGCGCCGGCTTTTTCGCCATGTATCGCCTACGCGACTGTTTCGGGATTTGACAGGATCGCCTGGGCCTACCTGTCAGTCACTCAGAAGTGACTCAATATAAGGAAACCGACGGAGGTTTTTTGAAGAGTGCCTCCTCATTTTCTCCTCCCTCGCCTCCAGATTCATCCGCTGCGCCCACCAACTGCCCGACGCCGCTGCTCGGCTCCGGCCTCGTCGGCGACAATGGTGAAAGAGAAGACGGCGGCTTTGGAGCGGGCGAAGAAGGCGACGGCGGCGGCGAAGGTGAAGGGGAGAGCGACCAGTCGAGGGGGATCCTCGTCGTGGTCCCGTTTGCTGCAAGGTTGGATCCAGGGTGATTGGATTCGCTCGACCATCACCCAAAAGGATCTCGACGACCTGGCCGACGAAGGCCTGATTGCGCACGGGGTGGCGAGGCTCCCGGGGATGGAGTGGCAGCCACAGCCTCAGGAGGGTGAGTGTGTCCTCTTGGCGACTCATGTAGATCGAGGGTTCTCTCTGCCACCGCATCTTTTCTTTCGAGGTTTTCTGAATTTCTTTGGAGCTCAGCTTCACCACTTTACCCCCAATTCCATTGCCTATCTCTCTGCCTTTGTATCTTTGTGTGAAAACTTCTTGGGTTGTCGGCCGCACTGGGGCCTCTTCAAACACATATTCACTTGTCGTTCTCAGACGGTGAAAAAGGCCAGCCCCAATGACAAGAGAACTCAGGTAATCCAGATGTGTGGGGGTCTCGGGGTCTAGATGAGGAGTAAGAGCGCTTTCCCAGCTATGACCCTTCCCGAGTCAGTCAGAGGGTGGCAGTCGACCTGGTTCTACTGCCAAGACCAGTCGACGCCAGGGCAGTCGACTGGGCTCCCTCCCTTCTCTATGAGTCGAGTGAACAAGCCATCCTCTCTGAAAGTAGTTCCGGAGGAGAAGGCTCGGGTTAAAATGTTGATGGAGCGTGTAGTCCAATTGATTCGCGACGGTGTGACTAGCATGGACCTTCTGGAGGTTTTCCTTCGACAGCGCATCCAACCGCTCCAGTACCGGGGCCACCCGATGTGGTTGTACTCTAGTACTGAAGACACCAGTCGGGTCCACCCAGAGGAGGTCGATGATGCCACACTGGAGAGGTGGATGACTGCCATTACAGGGAACAAGGACAACCCTCATGGAGCCAGGAGGATCCCACCACTCGACCACTCTTATGAGGCGGACAAGGTACGACCACTTTTCTCCGATTGCTCCGTCCGTTCTGTTTCGTCGTAGATCAGTCGATTGACTTTTGTCTTGCTTGTTGTCTTTCAGGAAACCACCGAGTTGTACTCGATGCCCAACGGAGCGCAAGCACAGGCCGAATAGGAGGAAGGAAGCGGAGGCGAAAGCCAAGAGGAGTGGGAGTCGGATGCCGATGAGGGTGATGAGGATGCAGGCTCCGATGAGGAGGAAGAGGAGGAGGAAGTTGCGCCTCCTTGTTCCGAAAGGAGGTCCAAGCTCGCCCATGACCCTGCGGCCGAACGTGGCAAGGGAGTCGTGCCTGCTCGGTAGTCGACGAAACGTCCTCGGACAACTTCACCGGCGCCGACTGAAAAGGCGTCGAAGCAACCCCGAGCGGCCCCGACAAAACCGGCGAAGGCCCTACCGAAGATGAGGATGGAGATTCCGACTGTTTCTGGGTAACGGCATAACTCATGCTTTTCATTCTTGGTCGACTCAATCGTTGACTAACTGATTATTTGAAATCGCAGTGCTGCTACTTCTGAGACTTCAACCAGGCATGAGGATCAAGAAATGGAAGATGCTGCTACTTCTCATCCCGGTATGATCTGCGGGGTTTTGCTTTTGGTCGGTTGAATCTTTATTTTTGACTTTGAACTTCTTCTGCAGCTCCACCTAGCGTTGTCATCAATCTCCCTGACGATGACGATGAAGCGCCACTGAGGCAGAGGAGGAGCAGGAAGGCGACTATTGGCAAGGCTGCTCAGGTTGTGTCAGCACCTGGACCACAGATTCCAGAGGGGGGCAACGTTGCTCGGACTACCGTGTCCTTTGCGGAGCCGTTGACGGTTGCCCGCCCTTCGTCGTCAAGTGCTGACCCGCCTTCTCTCTTCTCCACCTACCATGTCCCGGAGGACCAAGCAAGCGCTACCAAGGAAGCCATACGCCAGGCTGGGATTATGATGGAGCAGGTGAAGGCGATCCGAACCGCCAGCCAAGCAGCTTATGACGCGAGTTCAGCTCTCCAGAGTAATGTCCAGGTTAGTTAAACATCGACTGGAAATCTTGAAATTTGTCATGCACCCACTGGGTGTGTCAATTCTACGGTGGACTGCTGGCAGTCGACTGTAGTCCTTGTGTCTTGAGATTTCTCACTTTACTTGTTTCGCTCGAGCTTGGTCGAGTGGAACAATAAAACTGGTGGGGGCACGCTGAGTGCACCCACTGGGTGTAGTCCCGGAGACCGTGGTCAATTGCTGGCAGTCGACTATGGTGTGATTTTTTTTACTGCTGACAGTTAACTGCTTCCGGTCGACTGATTGACTCTGAGTCTAGCTGATAGAACTAGTGGGGGCACGCTGAGTGCACCCACTGGGTGTAGTCCCCGAGACTACAGTTGAATGTTTAGATTCAGTTGTAGTCTTAGAAATACTATGATTTTTCTTTTAGTCACTCGGAAGTGATCTGTTGTTGATGTATGTCGACTGATCTTTCGCAGAAATCTTGTGACCTTGTTTCTCGTTATACCGAATTGGAGAACAAGCATATCCAGCTTGAACTTGACCAGAAGCTTGTCCAAGAGAACTTTACGAAGTCGAAGGAGGAGGCAAAAGGTATGTTTGGTGAGAATCTTGATGACTATCCTTGCTTCTTGCCTGTCTCCAAGTCTAATCTTATTGTGATCTTTGCAGAAAAACTGAGGGATGCTTTGAAGACGAAGGACCTTGACCTCGCCGAGGCGCAGAAAGCGGCTTCGAACAAGACAAAACTTGCAGAAGAGAAGTTGGCTTCTGTTAACAAACTTGAAGAGGAAAACACTAATCTGAAAGCTGCTCTCGACGTGGCCAACCAAGAAGTCACTCGACTGAAGAACGCCAATATGGTCCTGAGCGACAAAGCTGGCGAACTGGCGGGAAAGAAGAATGACTTGGAGGTTTATCTGGGAGGACTCGCCAAGAAGCTATTCCTCATGCTCGAAGATAACCCCTTATCTCCGATTGGTAATTACTGACTTGCTGTAAGGGCATTAGCTTATCCTTGAATCGTGTCCATAGAATTCTGCCAAAACTTTGAAGAGGAGACTAGTCGAGTGGAGACTGACTTGGATCCCATCAATTCTCCGGTGAAGGATGAAACTGCTATGAACGTGCTCCGCCTCGAGTCTCGCGTCGCTGCAGTGATCAATTACCTTGCAAGACTGAAGGCCGCAACGTCGCGCATCGACACATCGCTCTGGCCAGAAGAAACGCTTCAGAACGACCTTGAGTCACTGATGACTCGACTGAACGAAGTTCCGAGTCGAGTGCAAGAATGGAAGAAGTCTTCTGCCAGGTGCGGTGCTGACGTCGCTCTGTCCTTGGTCCGCGTCCACTGCAAAGAAGCCAGAGAAGACAAGCTGGTGTCTCTCAAGGTGGCCAACACTAGGAAGCATGACTTCCGTTCCTTCATGGAGACCTTCATCGCGGCTGCCACTCGGATCGCAGATGGGATCGACCTAGACGAGTTTGTTGCGCCTTCCAACCCTCCGCAGGAGGGATAAAAAACTTCTATGCTCGATGATTTGAATTTTCCTCGGAATGCCGAGTGATTTTTGTAACCGACAAACTTTAACAGGTTTGATGCCTGAGTACTTCTGGATCTGTAGGACGTTATCCGAACTTGATTTGTCGTCGAAATACGTTTGCTTCTTTCGGACAACCATCTTCTTTGGATTGGAGTATATACTAGCATCTGTAATTCTCTTTTGCAGGTAGGAGTGAAGCACAAATTGCAGTCGACTTGTGCTCATCATGTTTGGGCGAGTGCTGGGTTGCAGCTAAGCCCCCGAGTGGGAGGTTTGCTCTCCACTCGGTAGGATTTTAGAAACTTAGGCGAGCACTGGGCTGCAGCTAAGCCCCCGAGTGGGAGGTTTGCTCTCCACTCAGTAGGTTTTTTAGAAACTTAGGCGAGCACTGGGCTGCAGCTAAGCCTCCCGAGTGGGAGGTTTGCTCTCCACTCGGTAGGGTTTTTAGAAACTTAGGCGAGCACTGGGCTGCAGCTAAGCCCCCGAGTGGGAGGTTTGCTCTCCACTCGGTAGGTTTTTTAGAAATTTAGGCGAGCACTGGGCTGCAGCTAAGCCCCCGAGGGGGAGGTTTTCTCTCCACTCGGTAGGTTTTTTAGAAACTTAGGCGAGCACTGGGCTGCAGCTAAGCCCCCGAGTGGGAGGTTTGCTCTCCACTCGGTAGGTTTTTTAGAAACTTAGGCGAGCACTGGGATGCAGCTAAGCCCCCGAGTGGGAGGTTTGCTCTCCACTCGATAGGTTTTTTAGAAACTTAGGCGAGCACTGGGCTGCAGCTAAGCCCCCGAGTGGGAGGTTTGCTCTCCACTCGATAGGTTTTTTAGAAACTTAGGCGAGCACTGGGCTGCAGCTAAGCCCCCAAGTGGGAGGTTTGCTTTCCACTCGGTAGGTTTTTCGTGGCACGGCTTTGGAGGAGAAGGTAGCAGTTGACCCGCGCTTCGTCCTCCTTGCGGAACGCACGTTGTGTTTGTGACGTAGCTCGGAGGGAGGAAGCAGTGGTCGACCTGCGCCTCGTCCTCCTTGCGAAGCGTACGATGTCTTTTATTCTTAGGCAAACACTAGGTTGCAGCTAAGCCTCCGAGTGGAAGGTTGGCTTACCACTCGGTAGGATTTTCAAAAACTTAGGTGAGCACTGGGCTGCAGCTAAGCCTCCGAGTGGAAGGTTGGCTTACCACTCGGTAGGATTTTCAAAAACTTAGGTGAGCACTGGGCTGCAGCTAAGCCTCCGAGTGGAAGGTTGGCTTACCACTCGGTAGGATTTTCAAAAACTTAGGCGAGCACTGGGCTGCAGCTAAGCCTCCGAGTGGAAGGCTGGCTTACCACTCGGTAGGATTTTCAAAAACTTAGGCAAGCACTGGGCCACAGCTAAGCCCCCGAGTGGAAGGCTGGCTTACCACTCGGTAGGATTTTGTTTACTTAGGCGAGTACTTGGACTGCAGCTAAGCCTCCGAGTGGAAGGCTGGCTTACCACTCGGTAGGATTTTGTTTAACTTAGGTGAAACGGATTCGCAGCTAAGCCTCCGAGTGGAAGGCTGGCTTACCACTCGGTAGGATTTTTTACAAGCTTAGGCGAAACGGGTTCGCAGCTAAGCCACCCACTGGGGGACAGATTTATGAGAACAAAAGCAATAACAATTACTGAGAAAATTATGAAACTCTTGTCTTTGATGAATACACTATAGGAGTACTTTTATTACAACTCATCCGAGTGAAAAACTTAAGTATAAAAAGGGTGGAGCAGGTCCGCGTTCCATGCTCTGGGCTCGTCAATCTGGTGCTCGACATTGTAAATGCGGTATGCCCCATTATGGAGAACCTTGGTGACGATGAAGGGACCTTCCCAAGTAGGAGCAAGCTTGTGTGGTTTCTACTGATCCACTCGGAGAACTAAATCTCCCTCCTGGAAAGCTCGACTCTTCACATTTCTGGCATGGAAGCGACGCAAGTCCTGCTGGTAAATGGTCGATCGGATCAAGGCCATCTCTCTTTCTTCTTCTAGAAGGTCGACCGCGTCCTGTCGGGCTTGCTCTGCTTCAGCTTCGGTGTAGAGTTCGACTCGGGGTGCGTTGTGAAGCAGGTCACTCGGCAAGACTGCTTCAGCTCCATAGAGCAAGAAGAACAGAGTCCTCCCAGTCGACCGGTTTGGCGTGGTCCTTAATCCCCAAAGCACCGACAGAAGTTCGTCGACCCATGCGCCAGCTGCGTGCTTGAGGTCGCGCATCAGTCGGGGTTTCAACCCTTTGAGAATTAAGCCATTTGCTCGGTCTGCTTGTCCATTCGACTGAGGGTGGGCGACTGAAGCATAGTCGACTCGTGTACCCTGAGATGCGCAGAAGGTTCTGAATTCTTCGGAGTCGAAGTTTGACCCATTGTCTGTGATGATACTGTGGGGAACTCCATATCTGAATACCAACTCCCTGATGAAGCTGACGGCGGTGCCGGCATCCAGATTCTTGATGGGTTTAGCCTCAATCCACTTAGTGAACTTGTCGACTGCTACCAATACATGGGTGTAGCCGTTTCTGCCTGTTCTCAGTGGTCCAACCATATCCAACCCCCATACAGCAAAAGGCCAGACGAGTGGAATGGTCTTCAAGGCTGAGGCGGGTTTGTGCGACATATTGGAGTGGAATTGACATCCTTCACACTTGTCGACTATCTCTTTTGCCATCTCATTTGCTCTGGGCCAGTAAAAACCCGCTCGGTATGCTTTAGCCACGATGGTCCGAGCGGACGCATGATGGCCACAGGTCCCCGAGTGGATGTCGTTGAGAATCATTCGACCTTCTTCCGGTGTTATGCATTTCTGGCTCACTCCAGTCGCACTTTCTCTGTATAACTGTCCCCTCATGACGGTGAAGGCTTTGGATCGACGGACGATCTCTCGAGCCTCTTCTTCATTCTCGAGGAGCTCTTTTCTCAGAATATAGGCGATATAGGGCACTGTCCAGTCGGGAGTGATGACCAGAACTTCCATGATTAAGTCGACCACAGCTGGGACCTCGACTTTAGTCGGATCTGTGGCGCTTTTTGGCTGCGGGGCTTCCTCAGTGAAAGGATCTTCTTGAACCGATGGCGTGTGAACATGCTCCGAAAACACACCACTCGGAATGGCTTCCCTCTTGGAACCTATCTTGGCCAAGTCATTGGCTGCTTGATTTTTCAGTCGGGGAACGTGATGGAGCTCTAATCCCTCAAATTTCTTCTCCAGCTTTCTGACTGCATTGCAGTAACCAGTCATGGTTGGGCTTCTGACGTCCCACTCCTTCATCACTTGGTTGACCACTAAGTCCGAGTCACCGTAGACCATGAGGCGACGGACGCCGAGTGAAATGGCCATACGCAATCCGTACAAGAGTGCTTCGTATTCTGCTTCATTGTTGGAGGAATCAAAGTGAATCTGGAGTACATATCTGAGCTTATCTCCTCGGGGGGAAACAAAGACCACTCCGGCACCGGAACCATTCAGCATTTTGGAGCCGTCGAAGAACATAGTCCAGTGCTCTGAATGAACTTGGGTCGGTAACTGCTGTTCAGTCCACTCGGCGAGGAAATCTACTATTGCTTGGGACTTGATAGCTTTCTTTGCCTCAAATCTGATATCCAAGGGAAGAAGTTCAATCGCCCATTTTGCCACTCGACCGGTTGCGTCTCTGTTGTGCATAATCTCTGATAAGGGGGCGTCGGTGACGACTGTGATGATATGGTCAGAGAAGTAGTGAGCAACTTTCTTCGTGGTCATATAAATCCCATATACAAGCTTCTGATAGTGAGGGTATCGTTGCTTGGATGGGGTCAGGACTTCGGAAATGTAATATACTGGGCGCTGAACTTTGAAGGCTTTCCCTTCTTCTTCCCGCTTGACCGTAAGTACAGTACTGACGACTTGTCCTGTGGCTGCAATGTAAAGCAGCAAAGGCTCTTTGCTGATTGGAGCAGCAAGCACCGGCTGGGTGGAAAGCAGGGTTTTTAACTCTGCAAACGCTGCGTCAGCTTCGGGAGTCCACTCGAACTTGTTTGACTTCTTCATCAGTCGGTAAAGAGGCAATGCCTTCTCACCGAGACGAGAGATGAATCGACTTAAAGCGGCCAAGCAACCAGTAAGCTTCTGAACATCGTGCACACGCACAGGTCGTTTCATTCGGAGTATTGTGCCTACTTTCTCTAGGTTTGCATCGATTCCCTGTTCGGAAACGAGAAAACTGAGTAATTTTCCACCAGGAACTCCGAATGTGCACTTGGATGGGTTAAGCTTGATATCGTACCTCCTGAGGTTGGCAAATGTCTCAGCGAGGTCAGTCAGCAGGTCGGAACCTTTCCGTGACTTGACCACAATGTCATCCATGTACGCTTCCACATTCCGACTGATTTGAGTGAGCAAACACTTCTGAATCATCCTCATGAACGTGGCTCCGGCATTCTTGAGGCCGAATGGCATGGTGACATAATAGAAGCACCCGAATGGGGTGATGAAAGCCGTTTTGATCTCATCGGGCCCAAACAGACGGATCTGATGGTACCCGGAATAAGCGTCCAAGAAAGATAGTTGCTCACATCCTGCGGTCGAGTCGACTATTTGGTCGATGGGGGGAAGAGGAAAATGATCTTTCGGGCAGGCCCGATTGATATGCTTAAAGTCGATGCACATGCGAAGCAAATTGTCCTTTTTGGGGACCATGACGACATTAGCGAGCCACTCGGAGTGGTAAATCTCTCGGATAAACTCTGCTGCTAGGAGCCGAGCCACTTCCTCGCCAATGGCCTTCCTTTTCTGGATGGCGGACCGTCGCAGATGTTCCTTCACAGGGTTTGCCTTTGAATCGACTCGTAGACGATGCTCAGCCAGTCCCCTGGTTACACCCGGCATGTCAGAAGGTTTCCATGCAAAGATGTCCCAGTTCTCATGGAGGAACTGGATGAGCGCTTCTTCCTATTTGGGGTCGAGTGTTGTGGAGATATGAGTCGGGGCAGCGTAAGGGTCGGTCGGGTGGATGTGAACGGGTTTTGTCTCACCGGACGACTGGAACGCTGACTCCGTAGCAGGCTTTTTGGCTCGCAACAAATCACTCGGGTCTGCATTCCTTTGGTGTTCCTGCCACTCTTCTGCCACCATCTGAGCATCGGTGATCTTTGAGCCTTTCTGGAAGCACTCTTCTGCCTTCTTGCGGTTACTAGTGACTGTGATCACTCCTTTAGGGCCAGGCATCTTTAGTTTGAGGTACACGTAACATGGTCGAGCCATAAAACGTGCATAAGCTGGCCTGCCCAAAATTGCATGATAGGCACTCTGGAAATCCACAACCTCAAATGTCAGCTTCTCTTTGCGGAAATTCTTTGAATCACTAAAAACTACATCAAGAGCAATCTGGCCGAGTGATGCGGCCTTCTTGCCAGGGATGACTCCATAAAAACTCATGTTGCTTGTGCTCAGTCTGGACATCGGAATGCCCATCCCTTTTAGCGTCTCAGCATACATTATATTCAAACTGTTGCCGCCATCCATCAACACTTTGGTCAGTCGAGTGCCTTCAAGGACGGGGTCGACCACCAGCGCTTGCCTCCCAGGGGTGGCTATGTGCGTGGGGTGGTCAGATTGGTCGAATGTAATGGTAGTCTGAGACCATTTCAGGTAATTGTGTGTTGACGGAGCAGCCATATTCACCTCTCGGTTTATAACTTTCAGTCGGTTTTTGCTCTCAACATCGGCAAAAATCATCAAGGTGGAATTAACCTGCGGATATTCCTCGTCACTATCCTCCTTGTCCTCAACCTTGTCCGACTCTTTTTCTTTGTCCTTGGGCTGCTTCCCTTGGAACTGCTGTATCAGGAGTCGACACTGTCGAGTGGTATGCTTCGGGTAGATGAAATTACCCTCTTCGTCTTTCTTGGTGTTGATGTGACATGGTAAATCCAACACGTCATTTCCTTCTTTATCTTTTACTTTCTTGGGGTTCCAAGGCCCCTTGGGTTTCCCTTTGAACTTTCCTTGGTTCAGGGCCAAGGCTTCTCCAGGAGCGGCTAGCTCAGCTTTACGCTTTTGCTTCCGACTGGAATTTCCACCTCCGGTGTCCTGGGCGACTGACTTGTGCTTGCCGCTCCGAAGCCGATCCTCTTCCTCACCATTAGCGTATTTGGTGGCTATTTCCATCATTCGACTCAGAGACATGTCTCCGGTTCGGCCGAATTTCAGGCTTAACTCTCTGTACTTCACGCCCTCCTTGAAGGCGCAAACTGCCTGGTGATCAGATACATTTTCTACTGTGTGATGCAGTGTGATCCATCTCTGGATATAATCCCTCAGAGTCTCATTCGACTTCTGTACACAAGATTGCAGCTCTGTCAGTCCCGCCGGCCGCTTGCACGTTCCTTCGAACGTCCTGACAAACACTCGGGAGAGGTCCTCCCATGTGTAGATGCTATTGGGTGTCAACTGATTCAGCCATGCCCTGGCTGACCCTTCCAACATGAGAGGCAGATGCTTCATGGCCACCTCGTCATTTCCACCGCCGATCTGAACAGCCACTCGGTAGTCCTCAAGCCAAGTATCGGGCTTGGACTCACCGTTGAACTTGCTGACTCCAGTCGCCAACCTGAAGTTGGGAGGAATCACCGCGGCTCTGATGGCTCTGCTGAAACACTCTGGTCCGGAGACGTGCACTCGGCTGCTGGTGGGTACATCTCTGTCATTACCCTCTCTGTGGGCTCTATTCCGGTCGACCAGACCTTGAACGATGATGGATCTCGCATCAAAGCCTGGTTCTCTGGGGTCGACTGGAATTCTTCGCCCGCCACTGTACTGGCGTCTGTCATCCTGCTGTCGAGGCATATATGATCCACCCCTCCGGGGAGGAGTGGGCACTCGATGTCGATCGTTGCGATCGACTCGGTGATGTTCTTGCTCATAGTTCCTGTACTGATCGTGTCGGTCGCCATGCCCTTCATGCCTCGGGGGCGATCTGGGGCTATGAGCTGACTGGATAGTATTCGCCGCCACGGACCTGCTATGAATCCTGTTCCGCGATTGCGACACAGCCGAATTCTGATCTCCAGCTGCCCGAAGCAAATCCCTGATCTGCATCAAGCCTCTGCCAGCCTCTGACTAGGAAGGCTGAATCGACTCTGCTATACGTGTTGCAGCTGCCAAATTCTGGATTGGAGTGCGGTATACCTGAGTCGGCGGTTTAAAGACCTGGCGTCGACTGGAGTCTGGAATCCGTTGCCGCGCGCGCTCGTCGAGTGCCCGCTGAAGGTTCTCCAGTCGAGTGCGCTCAGCCAGGTTGGCCAAGTGCGTGTCCTCTAAGGCGCGAGCCTCAGGGGTTTCTCCAACGATCGGAGTATGAAGCGCATCCATGTTCCGGCGGCGAAGCTCTTCCCTCTGCTGCGAGTCGAGGGGCTCGGGGCGATACTCCTCATGGTCATGCGATGGGTCGCCTCTGCCGTTACCTCCCTCGGCGCCAGGAAAGCCGGGGGGAACGTGCGGCTCATTGACCATCAGGACCTCCACTGCCGGATCACTGCTGTCGCATTCGGATGCAGTCTCTGCGGAGCCAGTCAACAGGTCGAACAGGCCGTAGAGAGATTCGTCGGGCTCGATTGCCGCGACTTGGGCAGTGGTCAACTGGCGAGCCACTGTGTGCCTCACCCACCGCTGAAGCCTCGACCGACCGGAGCGCTTACGCCGGCGGGAAGCTGGGAGGGAGGATGACACGAAAACCGGCCGATACTGAGTCGATGGTTGCCGCAGAAGGACGCCGCGGACGCATGCTCGAAAGTGCGTAGCTCCGCGGACCGGGAGCGCATCCACGTCGAGTGGAGCCTCCTGCAGCCAGGCAGAGTCGTCGGCGATGAATGTGAGCGGGCCGAGACGGATCTCGCGGCCCTCAACCAAAACTCCACCTGAAACCATGATGATGGGAATTGAAAAGATTGCAACTTCTCCAACAAGTCGCTAAGACACCTGCCCCACAGTGGGCGCCAACTGCCGTGGTTCTAAGTCTGACAGTAGAATAGGGGGTAGGTATGGAGAGGCAAGATCCTAGCTATGAAGAAGTTGTGCACACAAGTGTTTTACGAGTTCAGGACCTTCTCGGAGGAAGTAACAGCCCTACGTCTCGGAGCCCAGAGGCGGTCGACTGGATTATGTGTGTGAAGGTTACAGGAGTGCGAACCCTTCTACCAGTGGAGGGGGGTAGCTTATATAGAGGACGCCAAGACCCCAGCCATCCCACGTAGCAGAGGGTTTAAAGTACATTAAGATCTGGCGTTACTGGTAACGCCCTACATAAAGTGTCATCATGACCATTAAGACTACTTAATTACAGACCGTTTGGATACAGAGTAGATCTTGAATTCCTGATGGTCGAGTGAGTCTTCATGGTCGAGTGTCTTCAGATTCGTCGAGTATCCTCTAGTCCGTCGAGTGGAGTTCCTCTTGGTCGACTAGAAGACGGCTTCTTCTAAAAGATGTCCTTGGGGAGGGTATCTTAGACAGGTTCATGACCCTACCCTAGGTACATGACTTCATCAGTAGCACTACTCACTTGTGTTTTCGCTAGGACTGCTTGGGCAAGGATCTGCGAGGCCTTGGGTAAGCCGGATTGGACTCCCACTCAGCAGGATAAGTTGGCGGATTGGGCTGTGGCTAAGCAAGGTTTGGAAGACATGAGCATCAAGGACCTTAGAACTATTATTGCTCTAGTCTGGTGGGAGTTGTGGAAGCATAGAAATGCTATTGTTTTTGAAGGGGCGCGCCCTTGCTTGGAGTATCTACTAGGGCGAGTGAGGCATGAGGGCCAACTGTGGGCATCGGCCGGGCTAATGAAAGGGAATGTAACTCCCTTCTTTACTAGGGTGGAGAGGTGGGAGACTAGTGAGGAGTAATATGTAACAAAAACCGTGTAATTGTGGTGGAGGCTTTTTATGCCTTTCTTCTTTAATATATGATATGCACACTTGTGCATATTCGAGAAAAAAAAAGTCTTTGTGTTGCCACAGAAAAACAAAGATATAGATATTTATCAATAATTAAAGAGTCATTAATTATACTGTGATACACTCACATGTATATCATGTAACGCCTGATATGTGATGGCACCAAATATGTGTAGAGATTAATTAGAGATTGACCGATTCCTTCCCATATAAATGTTATCAAATATAGCAAAGACTGGTCTGATTTGGCAGATAGAAATCGGTTAAAATAGATCGATGTGGTATAAAGTAGTTCAAATAGTAGATTGGTGCCCATATAAATGTTATCAAATATAGCAAATGTTGATCTGATTTGGCAGACAGAAATCGATTTAAATAGATCCATGTGGTATAAATCGGTTTAAATAGTAGATTGGTGGGGTAGCGAACGCTTGGAAAAATCAATGAAATGGTTGGGGTGTAGGAGAGAGGTTGGACCAAGGGATGGTGGGGAGAAAACTAGGTGAAAGATGGCACCTTAGGTTATTTTTAAGTAACTAGAAGAATGCTCGTGCGTTACAACGAGATATAAATATTCTAGTACGTTAGCTTGTAATTTACCTGTCAATAATAATGTGATTGTGTAAATAAATGTTCATCAAATTCTGACCGTGAATTACCGTATATTTTTATTACAAAGTTTGGTAAGTAAACTAAAATTGAACTGGTTCAGAGATCAGTAAATTAAGGATTTGATTATCATATACATGAAAGGTTGGACGAAGGTGTGGTGCGAAGAAAAGTGAAATGGAAACCTTACGTTCTTTTTAAGTATAGTAGAGAAAAAAATAAAGATTAGACATAATTGACTGTTAAACTGTATTTTCTATTGTCAACACGTCAAATGTCATATGCAGCTTAGAAATCAGCCTCGCCAGATCATATGCATCCCCTATAACACTACGCTCCCTAATTTTAAAAGGCTCACTATCAATTGAGGTTTATAATTGAAATTAGGTCATTCGATTTTGACCGAATCAACAATTTCTCAAAGCTATCTTGTTTAATTGTTTTATACTATAGACCGTGCTTTCTAATGTTTAACTCCTCACACTTAATTGAGGTCTTCAATTAAAATTGAGTCACTAATTTTGACCGGGTCAACAATTTCTCAAGGAGCTGTCTCACTCAATTATTTTAATTTGTTATATTTTTTTAATTTTGAAACTCTTCAATTCAGTAGAGGTATTCAATTTTGGATTTGATTTATGATTTTGGTCGGGCCAATGATTTTTCAAATCAATCAGCAGCAAACTAGCCTACAAAAACATATCAATCATGCGCTTCCTCCCACCACCTAGAAAAAAGAAGCGGCACCATGTGATATTGTAGCACCAACATAATACATGCAACTATCAATGCAGAAATTTCCCCACATCAATATGAGTTTATGAGCGGATAACACAGAATCACACATAGATAGACCCACAAATATCGTATTATAAAAAAATAAAACACACTCCATCATCTCATGGCCCCCAAACTAAATATTCCATCAATTCCAAAATATAAAGGGTATTAGTTTTTTGCAAAGTCAGATTCATTTAACTTTGACCAAGTTCAGAGCAAAAATTTCCGACATCCACAATATTAAACAAAAAATATGTTCATTTCGTGATGAATCTAATTATATCAATTTGATATTATGAATTCTGATATATTTCTCTACTAATATGGTTCAACTTAAAAAGGTTTGACTTTTTTTAAAAGTAATACATCTAATATTTTGAAACACGGTGAGTATTTTTTTTAGAAACCCAACAACACCAATGACGCAGCAAAGCGCGTCCAACTCTTCTAGTATATACCATTGTCGATGATACAAAAGAAGCCCTTGATATATTTACTCCCATTAGTGTCCAGTCTCCTCTAAACGAGTTTGAGTGTTTTTTTGTTAAGAGAAGGGTCGACCAAAGTTGCATTAAATATTAAACAAAGTCGAACTATGGTTGATGCAACGACTCAAAAGAAATAAGAAATTGCAACCTAGACCTTGAATATTACAAAAAGGAACCTATACATAGGACTTAGGTTGCAATTGGGCCCTAATCCTACAACAGGCTTCAACTCAGCACCAACCCCATCGTCGCATAGGACGATGTTGACTTTCTCCGACCTGAGAATTGAAACGGTTAGGTATCACCACTAGCAAGTAGAATTGCCAGAAGTGGAAGATGCAGACGCCCAACCAAAACCCAATCACCTTCGATTAGGCCACAACAAGGCCGAGAGGAAGAAAAGGCGACATCACACAATGCACAGTGATTTATATAAAATAATAAAGATGTTTATTTCCTATCATAAGTATGTTTTCTGCTTCATAATACTCCCTCCATCCCGAAAAACATGTCGCAGTGGTTATTTTGCAATTTACTCTTCAGCCTTTTCCCGACCAAACCCAAAGTCCCTATCTTCCTCCTTCCTCTCTGACCGACACTCCGCTCTCTTCCTCCTTCCTCTCCGACAGGCCGGCGCCGCCGGCGCCGCTCCCCTCCGCACAGCTCCACGCCGCCTATGCCTCCTCTCCCTCCCCCTCGGTTCCTTCCCTCCCCAGCGTCGGCGCCCTCTCCCTTGCGCGCGCCACCGGCGCTCTCTTCCTCTCGCATGTCTGGTGAAAATGCGATTTTCCCTCTCCGGCACTCCGGTCTGCAGCGGCCATGCTCAATCTGCGGCGGGGACTACCAAGACGGCGCAACGGAGCTGCTTCTGCCAGTCGCCTGCACGAAGCTGCTGCTGCCGGTCGTCAGGTGAGGAGCGCATCTCCTGCAGCAGCGGCTACCTGGCCACGCAGCAGCGGTGGCGGGATGGTGGCAGCAAGGGGGCGGCGAGCTCCTCTGTCCGCTCTAGGACTCCACCGCCAAGGGGGCGAGCTCCTCCGTCCGCTCTAGGACTCCACAGCGAAGGGGGCACGCCCTTGCATCTGGGAGGTGCTCGAGCTCGTCAAAGGTGCCCCTCCCCTTCCCCCACTGGATCCGATTTGATGGTGAATTGCAGGTCCAAGTCATTGTCTTTGATCAAGATTACAGATTTATGATAATTATACTGAATCTTGAAGTGTACTGTCAACTGAATGTATTGGCAGAATTCATATTTAGACTGAATGTTTACTACTCCTGTCAATAGCATACTGAATATTTAGATAGTTTAATCTTGAAGTATAGACTGAATGTTCAGACAGAGTTCTTATTCATGTCTAATTGTATTGACAGAGTTCAATGTACTCCTGTCAATAGAATCAAAACTGATTTATTACCTTTCCATATGAACTTTACTGAAAAATCAATTAAATTAGTCACCATTCTGGATTTTGACAGTACTCTACAAACTGCTTCAAAATTAGTTCACACAAACAAGTGCATTTTTCTAGACCTGCTTGTAAATTATTCCAGTTTGAAACTGAGATATGCCTGTACTGTCATAATTTCCAGTTTGTATAATTAGAGTATTGAAGATGTGTATTTTCCATTTAGATAGGGGTGGTTTGCTCAACAACAATCAGTAAGATCTCAATAATACTCATGCAACAACAATCAGCAAGATTGAGATCTTCTTGCAATCTTTGTTTACAGCAGCACAAAGAGATTACTAGTGAATTTTTACACACAAGCATGAATTTGTGTACTGTGACTATCTACCTAGCTACTGTTCTAAATCTCCTATGTACTGCTTCTTCCTTCTCCAAGATTATGACATGACAAGTGCTTAACAGTTCAATTTATCAATAGCTCCGTCTTAGAAATTTAATTAGTGCATTTGTAAAATGGCAAAGATTATGACATGACAAATGCCTAACATGTTCAGTAAACTACAGTGAACATCTTTCTCCAAGTAATTCAACTACAGATAGATTAGAGATGGATTATTGATGGAATATAATTCAACTACAAATAGTCTTGTACTCCAGATGTACTATTGGGTAGAGTACATGTAAGGAGACAGAACTTCCGGATGTACAGGTTAGCAAGTTTTTCTAGAAGTGTCACAGGGGCTAGAGCTCTCGAGAAATACTCATGTGATCATTTGGACTAGGTTAGATCATTTGCAAGAAGAGGAGTACACTACAGTAGCTCTCCTCTTCTTGCAAGTCCTACACTAAACTACTGAAACTGCTACAAGCAACCAAATTGACAGAAAATCTGACAGTAACAAGAAAGCACATGAAAATCTGAACCAGTATGTGTGTGCAGTTATAAACTCACTGACAGTAACAAGTTACTCCATGACATCAAGTTTAGAAATTTAGTTAGTGCATTTCTAAAAATGGCCAACATTATGGCACAAATAATTAAGTAAGTTAGCACAAATTGCAAAGTAAGTTAGCACGAATTCAATTTTAATCCAAATTACTCAAATTAATCCAAATATTTTAAATTAATTCAAATAACTAAAATTAATCCAAATCAATTCAAATAATTCAAATTCCAAATAACCCAAATTTCAATAAATTCCAACAAGGAGTTTATATACAAGGATTAGACAAGGCATACACAAGGGCATGACATAAGGGCATCTTTGTCCCCTCTTGACACAAGATTACACAAGACATACACAAGGAGCACCTGACTACATGACATACGGGCCTCTTTGTCCCCTCTTGACTACATTCTTTTCCTTTCTCTGGCCACTTCTTCCCTTCCCTTCCCTTTACTTTTCATTATTTTCCCTTCTTGTTGCTACTTCTTCCCTTCCTTTTACTTTTCTTTCTTTTCCCTTCTCTAGCTAATTCTTTGCTTTCATTTTTTTTCCTATTGCAATTTTCATTTCTTCTATAATGGCCCTAATATCAACAACTACCTGACTGTCACAATATACACTGATTATTTCCATTCCAGCATTCTGATAGCGATCCTTGTGCAAGTGGGGCAACTTATATTGATTTCCTCCTTTGTCTTTCATAACTTCAAACATAACTGCTTCTAATGTGATAAAGCTTCTGTGCAACTTGTCGGGATCTTAGTTCTAGAATTCCTCTTCCACACCATGTACCAGTTCCTGGATCTCTACTCCTAATGTCTCAGTTGGTAGGTCGCGTTCCGGGTTTTATTTTCGTTCCACCCCACCCAGTCTTTTTTGGTACTTCTTTGGTACTTCCTCCCACCTCCCTCCCAGCCGCGAAAAACCAAGAAAAACCCCGCGATCGAGTCCCGCACCCGCCCAACCTCCCGTCCTGGAAGAAAACCTACGAAAAAAACCTACGAAAAAAAACCAGAACTCGCACGCACCGACGCACGAGCGAGACTGCCCTCTCGATCCCCTCGACCTACGATCTGTGACTGCAGACGCACCAGATCGCCGCCGCGGACCTCGCAGGGAAGACGCGGACGAGATCCCAAGCTGCTGCTCCTCCTCTCCCGGGATGCAGCCGCTGCCGCCGAACCAAGGAGACGCCGGCGACCGTCGCCGCCGTCGTGGATCTCCAGGACGCCGCCGCCTGCACCGCCACCACCGCGCCTCGGATACATCGCTGCGAGGCAGATCCCTGGGAGCGGGAGGAGGTAGGGGTCAGCCGCGTCGACAGCGGCGAGGTGGAGCCCTGGGGCTGGGAGTGGGTATGGGAGGAGGTGGGGGGCAGCTGCGAGCGCAACGGGGTGAGGGGCGTCGATGAGATGCTCCTGGTGCCTCCCTTCGAGTGGGAGGGGGAGAGGGGCGTCAGCGGCGAGCCGGACGGGGCGAGGGGCGTCGATGAGATGCCCCCGGCGCTTCCCTCCGGGCGGGAGGAGGAGAGGGGCGTCGACGACGAGGCGGGTGTCGGCGGCGAGATGGGTGTCGGCGGCGATGAGGATTGCATTGTTGTGCCGCTGCCACTTCCTACAGACTCCCTGACTCACAGTGCAAGACATCCCAACTCGGGTCCATCCGGGTAAACACCGCCGCCGCCCTTGGCAGGATCCCTTTTGGCGGCTTCGATCTAGGAAAAAGAGGAGCGGAAGGAGAGAAGTACTGGTCTATGACTCGGGTCATGGGGATGGATGGATCTCTCGGTAATGGTGGATCCAGAGTTCCAGACTCAGTTCATCTTATAGGCTTAATTCATACTGTATCATTTTGATGAATACGTTGCTCCCCTATTTTTTCTACAATCAAGATGATTTTCCTCTGTGGGGTATGCATATCATCTTCTTTCGTTTTCGTTAGAACATATCATATTTTGTTTGACAGGCAGGTACAACGATGGCAATATTTGTTTTCATCAGAAGTATATTTTCATGAGATACAATGGCAATCAGGTTTGTGTTTCATGAGCTTTGTTCATATCACTGCTTCTCCCTAATCCGCCTTCACTCTAATGCATGGCCACCCAAAATTGTCTTCTCCTCGGTTTGTAGGCGGCACATGCAGAAGAGTTGTGGAAGGTTGATTGAGAAGTCATAAGGACTGGGTGAAGCAAAATGCAATCTCCAAGGTTAGGTTACCTCTCAATGCCCGTGATGATATGAGTGCAACTAAACTAATATTTGTTTGTTGTGATCTATGGTTCCCACCTGCCATGCTCATATATTTCTGTTTCCACATGATATGTCTTCTATATTAAATTATAGTCTTTGATACAATAAGTTATTCCTTCAAATTTAACAGTCTAGGAAGAATCTGAATATGGCAACGATTTCTTTCTTTCCTAAGCACTCCTCTCCTATTAAAACCCAGCATATGCTGAACCACTGCTGCTTTAATGTCTAAATCTTTTGGTTTATAGTTTATGGCAAACCAAATTATGAATCAAGTGTTCATCTCTGAAGTTCATAACAGTGGTCGGTTTTTAGTGTGTCTAAAGGAAATGCACCAAGCTTTTGTACTGAAAGATTATCCTGACATGGGATTTTTTATTCTTGAATGAACACGGTAGCCTTTATTATTACTTTTAGAGAAGATGTACACAGCTAGGATACAGAACTACATTCTTACTATGATTGGCTTAATGCAACTAAGATCAAGGCTCCACGAGGCTATGTTGATTTGTTAAATTCCTTTCAGTTTCAGGTTTCAAAATGAGAAATTGGAGCATTGAGACCTTTGAACTGAAACCTAAATAAAGGTATACATATTTATGTTGGTCTAAAACCACCATGTTTTATCTGTAGAAAATAGAAATCGCCGTTCGGTTTCATTTACAAATTAAATTAAACTATAGACATAGTCCACGACATCGGGACAAATAGAGTAACTAATTATATGTATGTTTTTTCCAGCAAAGAACTTATTATAAAACGGGACACCAGAAAATCCAGTGGGAAATTGAGGGGCTCCCCTCTTCGTAAAAAAGTTACTTCACGGCATTGCCTAATGTACAGAGAAATCACGGAGTCAAAAATTGCTTTCCCGCCCATGACATAATTTATACAGCATCACAGAGTGCCTTTTTATGCATAATCGACTTCCCTCGGAAAAGCATTTGTAAGATAGCTAATCAACATGTCATTTGTTCTTAATTCAGAATTGTGCATGCATCCAACAGAGAAAGGTGCGTACATATCCTGAGGGACAATAAAAAATGTGAGTTCTTTATGGCATAATATCAGGCACCGTTCTGAGTGATCTCTTTGCATCTTTCTGTTTCTGTTTCCACATCTATTTGGAAGGAGGCAAATTGATCAGATGTCACCATCTCACATCTCAGTGCCAGTCTATTGCAACATTGGCACATATTATTCTGATATGTAATATTCTGAATAATAATTTGAATATGTCCAAGTGAACAGTAGAAGAATTATCTGTCACGTGCATATTTGACATGGAGTGCAGGAAGGGCCCGCAACTAATTGATGTTCTCATAATGCTACCATAATACTATGGTTCTCCTTTCTCGGTTCTGGGAAAGAGTTCACCTCAAGAATTTGCTTTTCTTTTGGTTCACTTTCAATTCCCCTTTGTCAATCCCTCTCTCATTTGATTGCAGGATATTGTGCTTACTCCCATCTCCCGTTTGATCACAGGCTTTCAAAGGTGGGGCATGGGCTCAGAGGTGAGGCCACTAGCAGTTCAACTTTGCACATACAAGAAAATAAAATCAAGGTTCTGCTGCTGAATAGATATTGTGTTGTAAACTTTAATATATACACACACATGGATAAGTCAGTTAATGATTGCCTTCTGTGACCAAATTGGCTTGCTATTGTGAAGGAAATGAGTTGTTTGCTTCTGCTTCTGTGATCATGGGTTAGTTGGAAATCAGAATGTACGATTAATTATTAGAGAATGTCGCTCGTGGTTAATTTCTATAAATCTGCACTACAAGCTAAATGTGTGCAATTTCTGTTGGGTTCCAATATAGAAATTTGGACAATATATAAGGATCAATACAAATCCTGCTGCCTTCTGATGAATAGATCTTTCAAAGGACATCTTCTAATACAGCAGCCACACATTGTTCTTACATATAAATCATATAAATGGATTCGTTCAGATTTATTTTGTTTCACGTCCATGAAAGTTTTCTCATCTTTTGATGTGTGTTTTCTGTAGGGACTTGGTGTGAAAATTATGCTCCTGCTTTATTAGCTAATATCAGGAACTATGCTTTATTAGCTAATGTGCCTACTTTTGTACAATGTTCTTAACTGAAGTGGATTGTTCATGCAGGCACAAATTGGGCTGACAAATGCTGATAGAGGAGGAGAACACCATGCAAGTACGTATGTGCCAAAATTGATAGATTTACCTCTAGGCATTGCATTATTTGCCGCAGTGTAGGTGTACTCTTTAAATAATTTGTAGGAGATAGCAAAGGACGAGATGAAGGATCCATTCCTTTTAGAAACAGGTGGAAAGCATTCAGTTTAGTAAATATTGTATATGCCCTTCTCCTGAAAAGTTCGATGTTGTTGCTTGGGAAAAAGGAAAATGCTCACAGATCAAATCCTTTGGTACAATGATTACTTTTTAGGGATGCAAATTGTAAACTTCAGTCATGCTTTATTGGTCGTTTTTCTCCAATAATTATCTTCCATGTAGTATAAACATCTGGAGATATAATTAGTTTTTATTTTATTTTGTAATATAAGATAATATAAATGCATACAGTGGAGATTGAATTAGCTTAGGACATCAAAGGAAGTTCCTTTTGTAACTTGAACAGTGTTCTTTCATATGTGTTGATAACAGTGTGCCTCCAATTAGTTTCTAGACATACTTTCCAAGTCTCATACCTGTATTATTCCTCTGTTTTCTCCTTTTAGTCCAATTATTTCTTGAGAACTAAAATAATCATATACTCTCTCCGTCCAGAATTACTTGACGCTGAAATGCACGTCTAGATACATCCATTACAGTGTCAAGTAACTCTGGACGGTCGTTTCTCTTGATTTTTGAACCAAGTGTTATCTTGTTTTCTCGATAGGCAAGAAAGGTCCAACTGGCAAAAGCATACGAGGATGTTTCTGCACTTCTCTTCCTCTATTGAGTTTATAATGCATATGAAAAAAATGTATACATGTTTCTGTTCTGGCACCTACATTATTTATTTATGCTCCTTCGACTCCTTTTGAATGTCTTATACTCTCTGCAATCACCAAACTGGAAGACATGCGCTTTTTAGGACATCTTCAATGCAAGACTCTTATACACGCGCTTAAGAGAACTAATTTTTTTGTAAAATACAGTAAAAAGGAACACCCAAGCGCAGATCTGTTTCAATGCAGACGGTACCTGATGCTAATATAATTGGTCGGCATAGCAGCGATCCATCCAACACGGCTAGAGATACCTAGGCACTTGGTGCTATTTCTCGCGTCAATGCACCCCTATGCCGGGAATCGAAGGAAAGTAAACATAGACGCATATTGTGTTCAACTGATGATACAAGTGAGAGTTGGCCTACGCCGCCAACTGATCTGCGGCAGCGTGGAAGGAGTGTTCAAAAGCAGCAGGAGCAGTTGTTCTACTACTGGTCGGAGGGAGAGCTCGGCAAGGGAGATAGAGGGAGCTCTACAACCACAATCTTGGCATACAACCCGATGGCATCATGCCCACGTAAGCTTCTTCCATGTTCCAATTCTTGCACATGTTGGTCTTTTACTGTCAGAGCTTACGAAATCTTAGATGTTGCTGACAAAAGGCCGAGATACAATATTTCAATTGCAGACTATATATTATTCAGTAAGTACGTTCGCAAAAAAATGTATGGGTCAAATCTCAAAACAAATGGCACATTCTGACCATAACTATTCCAAAAGCATTAATAGGCTTTTTTAAACATCAAGCTATCTGAATATTGATCTCAGCGGTGTCCAAAATCCAAATGGTTATGTTTGTTCAGATTTTCCTCATTTTTATGTTATTTGAATTAAAGTAGGGCTTGAGGTTAATAATAAATGATTGTTGGTAACTTAACTAGCTCCTGAGAATAATTTGTGATATAGCTTGCTCATATATGTGTCATTGACAGCGTTCTAATGTCACAACTTTTTTTTAGCATGCACTCTTACAAGGTCATTTCTTCTTGTTTGTTTTTGTGAGCAGAGCAACCTCCTTCTGGATGACAAAAGAATTAGGTCCATATAATTCGTTCTTTGAGCAAATCAACTTTGTTGGGGATGCCAAAAGAAGTTTCAGTTTTCTTACTAATGCGGCAATCAGTTTTCCTTATGTTGGTTTTGTACTAAACATAATCATTTATGAAAGACCTTGAAAGAACTCTATACAGTATGTCAATCAGGAAAATCATGTAGCTTTTTGGGCGTTCTCTCTTAGTATTACAACCTTAATCCTTGTTGGGTTTGAAAGAAATTGTGTTAAACATGGTTATGAGCTTATTGGATCTTAAACAAACTACATTACATGTGTAGTAATTTTAGTAGCTAGACATGCGTACTCTACTATGTTAGATTTAGGAGAAAGAGTTGTTTTATTCATTCATCTGGATTTTTTTGTCTATAATGCTGATCTATTTTTTCATCTTTTGATCTTCTTTACTTCAGTTGTGCTCTTGTTACATTAACTCAGCATGACAGAATGTTTTGTGCTAACATGATTCATGGTTGCAGGCTGCCGCGACAGAAAACTGGGAGAGATCTATTAACAAAATAAAAAAGGTCCCAACCTCCTATCGATGCTTATCTTAAAAACTTGGCATGAATTTTGTTTCTTACATATATTTGTCCATGGTTACCTTTTTCAAACAAGCTTTAGCTTCTACAATGGGATAAGGCCTCACATGAGTGACTGAAAAATCGTCCCTTTTTAAAATTTACCTGATAGTGTTGGGATTTAAATATTTCCTCGGACTATTGTTTGCATGCATAATTTCTGTCATGGAATTCTGAACTATCACTGTTCGGTACTTGAGAATTAACAGCCTAGGAAATTTTGGCTCTCTCCGTCATGCATGAGGTATGTGCGAGGTTGAGGTTAGGTTATTGATGCTACTGTTTCACTGGTTTATTACAATATCTTTGATGACCTACTAATCTTTTGTTTGAATCATGCTTGTATAAATCCTTCTTGAGGTTGCCAAAGTCAGACACCAGAAGTTGTGGCGAGGATGTACCAAGCGCTCGCAGGTGATGAACACCCAGGGAATAATGCACCTATATAGGATTAGGAATCTGTTTGTATCAATGAAATTGTTGTGCATGCTCGTAGGTATATGTTCTCCTATCTTGACAAATGAAATGATTGATTAGAAAACTATTTTTGATCGATGAAATGGATGGATGTATGGACATCTTGTTATGCAGATGTCATGTGTGAAACTCTTTTCAATTGTATTGTCTTGACCCGTTTAGGATGGCACAACCAGTTTCTACCACAACTATTGCGGTATCAAGTATCAAGGTGAGACACTTATATGTGATTATCAGTCAACATGAGCTATAACAAGTTGAAGGTCCAGCTATCTCCAGGGGTTCACTACCACAGACCGATGGGTTTGAATTTTGATGTGTGTGTGAGTGGGGTGTAAGAGGAAATTTGAGCTGACTGCACCATGCACAACTGCCAGAGGTGGCAAGTTTGGATAGAGGGTGGAGCGACCAAAATAGTGGATGAAATAAGAAAAAGAAAAGAAGATGAAGAGTTATTTAATCATAAAAGAATTGTCGATAACACCACCCTATTTGCACGAGTATCATAAAGGTTTATATTAAACTACAAAAATATGTATGCTCTGTAGCAACGGATGGGCAATTAATTTGAAATGGATTCAGGGAAATACACCATCCAGTTAACGTCTAGCGGGGGAAAGGAGACATCGACGTGGTTGCACAAGACACCAATTTACCTGGAGGTCACCCTCGGCACTGAAAAATCGACCTGGGAGGGCCAGATCGATGACACAGATCGCCGAGGTAGAAATCGTATTGTATGAAGCCCATGGCACCAGAAATCGCCATGGGATGGCCATATTGATATCGTCGCTGAATCTGGCTACTCACCGTGACATATATGTGCTCACCACAGCTCATCAGATCCGACCAAAACAGATAACCGGGGAGGGGATGGGCGACATAGTGATTGATGGGAGGGGAGGGGATGGTGAGCGTGGATGGAAGGTGGCAGCGACATGCCACGGTGGGGAGATATGGTGGCAGCAATGCCGTGGCAGAGAGAACAGGTGTGAGGGGTGGTTGCAGTGAGAGAATCAGTTGCGAGGGGGACACGAGGTCCATTATGCTAGAGTCAACACGAGGTCAGAAGTTTTGCGAGAAGGAAACTATCCGGACGTTGGCAATATTAATTGATAGCTGGCTTGGGATAGACAACGACGTCTCATCGTGCAACATGATAAGTAAAGTATTTTTTTCTATTGTTATCATGGTTTATTGTTGTTTCTAATAGCTTCACTTTTAGATTTATCTTCCCTATGCATCCATCGGCCGATACATTTTATACGTCATAGATAAAGAGGCACGTCATCTATATATTATGGACCCTATTCAAACATCACAATCGTTAGAGGATAAAAATTTGAGGCACTAAAATTAAAAAGTTTTGCAAGGGATTTCAAAGAAGCACTCGAAATAAAGCTGCCTGGTTGAAATTCCGATATATCTAAATGACAACATTTATTTCCATTTGGTATTTCAACGAGTATAGACGGGTAATGAATTCATAATAAAAACATTTACTTTTGTTATCACTATATTCTTTATATTATTAATTTAAAAAATTGCAGGAATGTGTCTGGTTATTTTGTTTTTTATTTTATGCTCTGGTGGAACGGTAAAGAATTGGTCAAGCCGGTTTGCAGCGTGAGTATTGTCCATTACATGTTTTAAGACGTTCGGCGTGAAATTTTCATAGTAACTACATATAATGGTTGTGCAAGATGGGTATGAGTTGAGAAAACAGTTTTTAATATACTTGCTAAAACATCGTAGGAATGAAGCTAAAGGCAACTTTCCTGATATTATGAAAGAATTTTTTAAGCGCATCATCTAGATATTGATAGTTTTGTAATAGATGTTAAGGTCGAAAATCGCTCAGTTTATTACATGCACATGTCCTTAATCTTTCTATTTGTTATCAATTTGCATTGGAAAATTGGACTTCAATTATTCAATAATTGTGTTAGTGTTATATTGTTTGTACGTGTGAAATTTAACATATAACTCTTGCAAACTATTTTGTAGGATATGAGAGAGATGGAGATGGATTCTGTCAAATGCCCGTGGCAACGCACGGGCAATCTACTAGTGTTTGTAGGTGACCTGCAGTCGTTAGAGACTGGAGAGAGTTATGGAAGCAGAGGTCCAAACAATTTAACTCAGGGCTATTTGGGGGCTATTGTAGCAATCGGATGTCAAGATCAGTTTGTTCCACAGCTTCTCGAAAAGCTACATCATTGGGAAGGACATGAGGCTTTGCGTTATCCTGTTGGATGAATATTGTTGCTCCCTCATCATCGTAAGGCCACTTATCCTGAATTGTCGGGATAACCTTATTGATTAGATAATCTCTGCACACAGGCCTAGTTACTTTCATTGATGTCAACACTTTTGTTCCCTTTGTTCTGTTCTGACTTGTCCACTTCGCCTCAGTCTCTTCGACGAATGCCCAAATGCCGATCTTCCCATCGAATGTTAGCTCCCCTTCATTGTTATATCGAGGCCTGGCAATAGCTATTAGGAACATTACATTCCCAATGTTGTGAGTGTTTGACACGGTGCGCTTCGGTTCAGGTTCTCCTGGAAGTACATAGTAACTATTCTTCACTCTCGTCATGTCAAACCACTTTTCATCGATGTGAACCATATTAGTCATTGGTTTCAACATAGCCCGAGAAGTTGAGATTGATTGTCATCGACCATGGACATACAAAATTTCAACCTCGCAAGCTTGTTCTCTAACTTGAGGTGAGGCTTCATGGTGCTTGTGATCCGGTTGAGCTCATTCAACTGGAACCTCTTATGTAGGTTCGATCGGGACACACCTAGAGACCGTGCCAGAGATCGAATTGTCCTTCTTTTATTAAGTGGGATTGTTGAGGTCCTCTCTAAATCCAGCTCCTTTCTCTTTCGGCCAGGTCTTCCTGGCTTCTTGCTTGAGACATCTACTTCTTTGCCATCGGCAATTTGCTTTTTGGCTTCTTCCCAGATTCTTTCAACAGATGTACACTTATGTCCAACAGGTTTGAGACTAGCAGCTTGTCGTCTGGTTGAACAGACCCATCTCTGAGCTTGATTACCAGCGAAGTAAACACCATGCCTCTCCTTATCTGACAATTCTCTTCTCTTCTCTTGAAGTATCCAATTCATAACTTCATCCTCTTCCTCTTGAGCTTCATCCTCTTTCCCTTCATCTTCTGGAGGCATCCAATTCATAGCTTCATCGTCTTCCTCTTGAGGCATCAAGTTCAAATCCATAGTTCCATTCTCTGCCACTTGAGGTTCCTCCTGTTCAGGGATCCAATTCAAATTAATACCTTCATCGTCTTCCTCTTGAGGCATCAAGTTCAAATCAATAGTTTCATGTTCTTCCTTTTGAGGCATCAAGTTCAAATCCATAGTTATGTTTCCTGCCATCAATGACAAAAGATGAGTATACCATGGTACCATAACAAGAATAGACACACACAAAATGAGTGTGCAAGTCAAACAAGAAATTGGTGCCATGGCACCATTTCTAGTTTGGTTGCCACGGTAGCCAAACAAGAAATGTTGCCATGGCAGCCAAACACTTTGCTCTAACCATAACCATAAGCCATTTTTTGTAGCAGTGCCACATGATCAGCAGTACACAAACTTTCATTACTAAAATTTCAAAAACCTAACAATGGAGTTTGTGACCTGCATTAGATTATTAGACATCTTTCATGTGTCATGTTTTGGACAGTTCTATTAGAGTTTTGCTTTGGTTCATGCTATTCAACTTACATTCCTTTTCTTAAAAGAAAAGCTTACATTCCTTGATATAGCTTGATAAGCCAGCTTCATAAAATAGATCTGACATTCAGACTGTTGGGGAATGTAGCAATTTCAAAAAAAAATCCTACGCACACGCAAGATCATGGTGATGCATAGCAACGAGCGGGGAGAGTGAGTCCACGTACCCTCGTAGACCAAAAGCGGAAGCGTTAGCACAAGGCGGTTGATGTAGTCGTATGTCTTCACGATCCAACCGATCCAAGTACTAAACGTACGACACCTCTGAGTTCAGCACACGTTCAGCTCAATGAGGTCCCATGAACTCCGATCCAGCAGAGCTTTGCGGGAGAGTTCCGTCAGCACGACGGCGTGATGACGGTGTTGATGATGCTACCGACGTAGGGCTTCGCCTAAGCACCACTATGATATTACCGAGATGGATTAATATGGTAGAGGGGGGCACCGCACACGCCTAGAGATCAAGAGATCAATTGTTGTGTCTAGAGGTGCCCCCCTGCCCCCGTATATAAAGGAGCAAGGGGGGAGGCGGCCGGCCAAGGAGGAGGGCGCGCCAAGGGGAGGAGTCCTCCTCCTAGTAGGAGTAGGACTCCCCTTTCCTACTCCCACTAGGAGGAGGAAAGGAAGGAGGAGAGGGAGAAGGAAGGAGGAAAGGGGGGTCGTCCCCCTAGTCCAATTCGGTTTGGGCTAGGGGGGCCGCGCGCCCTGCCTCCTCTCTTCCACCACTTGGCCCATGAGGCCCATTACTTCTTCCTCGTATTCCCGTAACTCCCAGGTACTCCGGAAAATACTCGAATCACTCAGAACCTTTCCGATGTCCGAATATAGTCGTCCAATATATTGATCTTTATGTCTTGACCATTTCGAGACTCCTCGTCAAGTCTCCGGTCTCATCCGGGACTCTGGACTACCTTCGGTACATCAAAACACATAACTCATAATATAAATCGTCACCGAACTTTAAGCGTGCGGACCCTACGGGTTCGAGAACTATGTATACATGACCGAGACACGTCTCCGGTCAGTAACCAATAGCGGAACCTGGATGCTCATATTGGCTCCTACATATTCTACGAAGATCTTTATCGGTCAAACCGCATAACAACATACATTGTTCCCTTTGTCAACGGTATGTTAGTTGCCCGAGATTCGATCGTCGGTATCTCAATACCTAGTTCAATCTCATTACCGGCAAGTCTCTTTACTCGTTCCGTAATGCATCATCCGGCAACTAACTCATTAGTCACATTGCTTGCAAGGCTTATAGTGATGTGCATTACCGAGAGGGCCCAGAGATACCTCTCCGAAAATCAGAGTGACAAATCCTAATCTCGAAATACGCCAACTCAACAAGTACCTTTGGAGACACCTGTAGAGCACCTTTATAATCACTCAGTTACGTTGTGACGTTTGGTAGCACACAAAGTGTTCCTCTGGTATTCGGGAGTTGCATAATCTCATAGTCATAGGAACATGTATAAGTCATGAAGAAAGCAATAACAACATACTAAACGATCAAGTGCTAAGCTAACGGAATGGGTCAAGTCAATCACATCATTCTCTAATGATGTGATCCTGTTAATCAAATGACAACTCATGTCTATGGCTAGGAAACTTAACCATCTTTGATTTAACGAGCTAGTCAAGTAGAGGCATACTAGTGACACTATGTTTGTCAATGTATTCACACATGTATTATGTTTCCAGTTAATACAATTCTAGCATGAATAATAAACATTTATCATGAAATAAGGAAATAAATAATAACTTTATTATTGCCTCTAGGGCATATTTCCTTCGGTCTCCCACTTGCACTAGAGTCAATAATCTAGTTCACATCGCCATGTGATTTAACACCAATATTCACATCTGTATGTGATTAATACCCATAGTCCACATCGTCATGTGATCAACACCCAATGGGTTTACTAGAGTCAATAATCTAGTTCACATCTCTATGTGATTAACACCCAAAGAGTACTAAGGTATGATCATGTTTTGCTCGTGAGAGAAGTTTAGTCAACAGGTCTGTCACATTCAGAGCCGTATGTATTTTGCAATTATTCTATGTCTACAATGCTCTGCATGGAGCTACTCTAGCTAATTGCTCCCACTTTCAATATGTATCTAGATTGAGACTTAGAGTCATCTTGATCGGTGTAAAAGCTTGCACCGATGTAACTCTTTACGACGGGCTCTTTTATCACCTCCATAATCGAGAAACATTTCCTTAGTCCTAACTAAGGATATTCTTGACCACTGTCCAGTGATCTACTCTTAGATCAAAATTGTACTCCCTTGCCAAACTCATAGCAAGGTATACAATAGGTCTGGTACATAGCATAGAATACTTTATAGAACCTATGACTGAGGCATAGCTAATGAATTTTCATTCTCTTTCTATTTTCTGCTATAATCGGGTTTTGAGTCTTACTCAACTTCACACTTTGCAACACAGGCAATAACTCCTTCTTTAACTACTCTATTTTGAATTACTTCAAAATCTTATCAAGGTATGTACTCACTGAAAAATCTTATCAAGCGTCTTGATCTATCTCTATAGATCTTGATGCTCAATGTGTAAGCGGCTTCACCGAGGTCTTTCATTGAAAAACTTTTATTCAAGTATCCTTTTATGCTATCCAGAAATTCTATGTCACATCCCTAATTCTGGTCTGACCTATGCGAGCTTCCATGTGTGCATCATGTTTACATTCTAATGAAATTTGAATTGAGGAATTTTCAAAATCCTCAGAAGACCTCTAAAAATAACCAACATTTAAATCTCATCAAATGAGTCCAAGAAAATGTTCCTCTTAGTCTCTGAAAATATTGGAAAGAGGTAAAACTCAAAACAATATTTTTGGAATCTCAGAGATATTTATTTTGGGCCTTTGAATTAAATAAATAACTATTTGCATTGGATATATATTTTTATATAATTAATATATGTCCAATAATTCTGGAACATTTTATGTGGTTTGGTATATTTTAGTTCTAGCCACATAATTATTTTCAGGATTTTATCAGATGGTTTAGTGTTTTTACTAAATCAAAACAAAACAGAACAAAATAGAAAACAGAAACAAATAAAAGAGAGAGGGAATTTTACCTGGCCTCGCCTGTGCAGCCCACCAACCGGCCCTGCCCACCACCGCCACCTCCCCTGTCGTCTTCCTCCTTTGCCAGGAGGACGGGCGCGTGCCCGGCGTGCGAAGCCACGCGCCGCGCCACCTCCTGCTTCCCGCTGCTTCCTCGACGCGGCTGTGAACGCCACGACACCCCTGGACCCTCCTCGCTCTCTCCCTCACCCTCACTTCCCCCCTGGATCCCTCTCTCTTCCCCACCGAGCGGAGCTCGTCGCCGTCGACGCCGTTTACCGCGGCCACAACCACCCCCTTGCCCCTCTGATGTGCCCATGAGCTCCACCTCCATCGTCTACGCCTCCCCGATGACTCACGCGACGCCGGACGCCCCAACGCATCGTCCCCGACCTCTTCTTCAACCTCGGGATGCCGAGATCGCCACCGTCGTGCCGTCTGCTCCGAGCCTCCCCCGAGCCCACATCGACGCCTCTACAACCACCGTGAGCTCCTGGGCCGGAACCCCCTCTCTCCGAGCTCGATTACGCCTCTA